>NC_056629.2:190861346-191164300 GCF_002870075.4 Lactuca sativa
CGATTCACCAATTTCCACCATGAAAAACGAAATATAAATATTAGGTTTTTAATTGGCTCTTAGAAATTCCTAGATTCTTTTGAGATTCAATGAACTTTTCAAAGGAATGTTTCAATCTCGAGTGTGCCCTCCAAGTTTTGTGACTGGGATACCGAGGATCACAAAACGAGGTGTGAAGTAACCATCCAAATCACTTGGTACCCTTAAATTTTATCACTCAATCGATGTGCCAGTAAACCACACACGCTCCACCGATACTATGGTAAACCTTAAGTCACCCTTTACGTACCTTGTTAAGTCCAAGTTAGTGTGTCAGTTAACCAGACACGCTCCACCAACGACTTAAACAAAGTGTAAAGTGTAATTTCATGGATTAGCACCTTATTCACATTTTTCCTAAAGTAACTAAGATTGGGAATTTAATAAAAGCATTTAGTTACTTTATAATATTCATCATACTTTTAATGAGAATTTATAAGTCCTTGTCCTACCCGTTCGGCTAACGACCCTCCACCGATCAAAGAAGCGGTGGGTGAGAGTGGACACCCATTAAGTTGCCATTTTATAGGCAACAACCTTATACCCCCCTTATAGACCGGCTTCGTGAATGAGGCGTACTAGCGATAAGACGACTTGATCTTATTAACTTATAATATTATAAAGTATAAGGGTTGAATTTTAACTTTTAAAACTCTAAGGTTTGGAACTAAAGTTTTAATCAAGACTTTACTTGTTCCAAAACTTGAGGGCAAGTGTTGTAAACTTTCAAAACTTTTCATTTCTTATAACTTATGAATTAATTGAGTAATAAAAATGAAGACTCTTCATTTTTTTATAACTCTTGTGTTCTTTTAATGGCTTTAATAAAAGTGTGACTTTTGGTTTTCCATAACTTGAGGACAAGTTATGGACTCAATTAAAACACATTATGATCATGAATTAAACTTCCATGAAGGTTACAAACAATTCCTATGATCATCTAATCTTCATAAGTTCAAGAACATGAATATGAACACTTTCAAGAATCAAAAATTACACTTAAAACTTTTAATTTTGATAATTGCCATTGTAAATGGATTAGCATAAACATTAAACCATCTAAAACAAGTTTTAAAACACCAAAACAGTTTAGGGTAATGTTTCTAGTCCATTTCCAGCAACAAATGTCGCAATTCTGAAAACTGCAGCCTCTTCTCGTCGAGTGCAAGAACATACTCGATGAGTACCTTGCATTTATTCATGGACTCGTCGAGTCCCCCCATGGACTCGGCGATTTCATATGAGTAGAAAACAGAAAAACGATTTTTTCAACCAATTTGCACAAAAAATCAACAAACAAGCCTAGGCTCTGATACCACTGATGGGTTTTGAGCATTCTAACACTTCCTAAGTGTACATGCAACCCTAATAACCTTGGATCTATGTTTGTCTAATTATCATGCAAACTTGAATTCCAAGGTTATATATTGCTATCTAGCATACATGGGGAACATTTTTAACTTGAATGAAAGATAGAATAACTTACTTTGTTGTTGATTATGATCCTTGAAATCTTGTGAGCCTAGCACCCCAAGTGTGATGCCTTAAATGCTTCACACAACACCAAATGCAAAGGATTAAACTTTGAGAGAATCTTACACATGCAAAATCGGCTCTAGCCCTCTTGTTTCTTAGTGTAGCCGATTTTGGTGGAGGAGATGGTATTTATATAGTGTGACACATCTAGGGTTACAGCATGTAAACCCTAATGTGTCATGGCTCTTCATTTACATGACCCATGGGTTTGTAAC
The DNA here is from genome assembly GCF_002870075.4 of Lactuca sativa. Taxonomy (NCBI): domain Eukaryota; kingdom Viridiplantae; phylum Streptophyta; class Magnoliopsida; order Asterales; family Asteraceae; genus Lactuca; species Lactuca sativa. Next base: position 190,863,137 of record NC_056629.2, read on the forward strand.
TCCCATGGAGTATCCATGGAGCATCTTATTGGTTTAACCCAACTTGATAATCCATTGAGCCTCTTAGCCCACTATACAAGTTATGGATGATTTACATAATCAACCCATATATTTAATTAGTTATCTTTTGATCACTTAATTAATTCTAAATTAATTCTTGATCAAACTAATTAAATAATATTATTAATATATTAGAACTTATAATATATTAATAAACCATAAGTTTTATTTCTCTCATTTTAGTTTATCCAATTGCATGGTGCCATGCAACCCAAATGGACCATGTCGGGTCGGGTCAAGTACATACTATAAATAGTTATGGACTTAGACACCTTATCCAACAAGAAGAACTATTAAATAAAAAACAAGAAAATGATTCTTGTCCATGTTAATCATATGTGATTATATACACAATAACACCTATTGAATCAAGAATGTGAAAACAAATCTTTTTCATATAAATCATATATGATTAAATACATATAATCACATCTGATTAAATACACGAGACCAACTATTGAACTAAAACACAAAAATGAATATTGTCCACCTAAATCATATGTGATTAAATACATATAATCACATACGATTATATGTACCTAATCACATATGATTTATGTGGACAATATGTATCTAATCATATAACCATACGTGATTATATGTATCTAATCACATATGATTTATATATACACATTCTTTTTGTGCATATAAATCATATATGATTAGATACATATAATCGCATGTGATTAGATGTATTTAATCATATATGATTAAAGTTGACAAAGAACAATCACAAAATTGAAAATGTGATAATGAATCTTATCCACATAAATCATATGTGATTGAATACATATAATCACATGTGATTATATGTATATAATCATATATGATTTTCACGCTAGCCTATTACGTTTTTCAGCAGCAAGCTATAGTCTAACGCTTGCCTCCGGTGGCTAACCGGGCGAAAACTCCAAAACTAGGGTTGGAAAACTTTCTCTAATAATCAGGTAAGCTTACAAGCCCCTTGACTTTCTATTAGATTAGTTTAGTCAAGGGCACTGTGAACTATAATTGTGAAAAGGTTGGAAGATCTAGCCAAAGAAGGTGATAGCCCTATAGATTCGTTCCCATGGTTCGATTCTTCCCAGTAAAACGCGTCGTGTTTGAATTCTGATCGCTTTTACGCGAGAAAGGGGGACCACCCTCTAAGCCTAAGTATTCCTCAATGACCGATAGCGTACAAGTACCTCACATTTATTTTTGTGGTTTCGATTGAATAATTGGTTTTGTGTATTTAATCACATGTGATTATATGTATATATAATCACATATGATTTGAGGTGGACAAGATTTATTTTTGCCTTCTCGATTCATTAGTTGTGCTCCTGTACTTAATCACATGTGATTATACATATAATCACATGTGATAAAATACATGAGAACAACTATTGAACTGACAAAGCGAAAATGAATTGTGTCCACACAAATCATGTATGACTAGATCCATCTAATCACGTGTGATTAGATGTATTTAATCACATATGATTAATGAAGATAAATATTTTTTTTCGCGTTCTTGATTCAATATTTGTTATCATGTATATAATCACATGTGGTTATATGTATCTTATCACATATGATTTATATAGACAAGTTTCATTTTTTACAAATAAATTCATATGTCATTAGAAACATATAATCACATTTGATTAAATGTATTTAATCACATATGATTAAAGTGGAAAAAACAATTATTGAATTAACAACGCAAAAATGAATCTTAGCCACATAAATCATATGTGATTAGATGCATATAAACATATGTGATTATATGTATTTAATCACATATGATTTATGTGGACAATATTCATTTTCGTGTTTTTGATTCAATAATTATTCCCGTGTACTTAATCATATGTGATTATACGTATCTAATCACATATGATTTATATGAATAATATTCAAATTCACGTTCTAAATTCAAAAGTTGTTATCATGTATACAATCATATGTTATTTTATGTATTTAATCACATAAGATTAATATGGAGAAAGAACAACTATTGAATATAAAACACAAAAATGAATCTTGCGCATATAATTCATATGTGATTAGATAATATAATCGCATATAATTTAATACACAAGAAAAATTAACGAGTTGAGAACGCAGAAATGAATCTTCTCTGCTTGTCTCACTAGAAAACAAACTACATTCCACTTTTCCTTGTCCACTCTACCTATAACTCCCCGATTCCTGGATGTAGGACTTGGGGATTTTGTGCAAATTGAAGGGGATACTCGACGAGTTGGTTGGCCCAACTCGTCGTGTAAGAGTTGATCTGGATGCGTGAGTTAAGAAGCCTACTCGCTGAGTTGGAGAGCTAGACTCGACGAGTTGAGGTTGTTTATAGAAATCCCTAATTATTCGGGTTTGCACGCTATTTAAAGGACTTTAACTCCTTCACCCCACCTCCCTCATCACCATATCACGTCCAGAGAGAAACCCTAGTGAGCTAGCCCATATTTTGAGTATGTGAATCCAAAAGTGTGCATTCTTTGAGGAAGCTTGATGAGTGAAGATCTTGGAACAAGGAAGAGTGTTTAGATCCAACATCCATATAGTTGTAGCACCTATTTGGAGGTAAAAATTCCTTACCTTGGCTTTCCATTCCTTAGATCTCTTCTTATGTGAGTTTATGGGTTTTTGGTGCAAAATGATGGCCGTTCTCGAGTTAAGCTTGACCAGGGGTATGAGTTTCAGATCTGGACTTCTCTAGGTCCCATGTACATAAAGCTTCAAGCTTTATGAAGCTTTGTCCTGTATTCATGTCCTAAACCCCTCTTGAGCTTAGTTTTGGGTGATTTAGCCTTGTGAGGCCTTGCATGATTGTAACGACCCAAAAATCAGGGGTAAAATTTTCGTTTTAATTAAGTTATTACATAAAACCATCAATATAAAACAATCATAATAATATCTCATGTCAAAATCAGTGTGTCAATAATCAAGCATGTCATCATAAAATAATATCAGAGTGTAATCCCAAAGATCTCCTGTGCGGAAAACATAGTGTGATGCGTTGTGATCGAGCCGACTCCTTTCCCTTGAAAATGTAGTACCTTAAACCAAAACTGAAAACCGTAAGCACGAAGCTTAGTGAGTTCCCCAGAGCATACCCCACACAATCCTCATAACCACATAATCCACATTAGCTATAATAGCTACATAAACCATATCAATCAGATAACCATATCAATCACATAGTCATGCATATAAACATATACGGATGTCGTGGGCTCGTCCCCAGGGTCTTACTCCAGGTTGGCATGGGCTCCCCACATTTAAACATCCTTTTGCATAAAAGTTTCTAATCTACATAGAGATTCTTAAAGTGCAACTCCCAATATGGAAACAATTCCATATTTACCATATGACAACTCATTATTAATAGAATCATATCTAATAATAATAATGTCAGTATGGTCCATCCATTACTATACTTCCAACTGCTCATAAGTTACCAATCCTTAGCGAACCTTAGATTGTCCTCTTAACAGTTGATTAATCACCTATAGTCATATCTAATTCTAATCCTTTTTCCCTCTTAATGCTCTAGGCATTTGGAAAATTTTAGAACACGTGAATATTATAGCATATGCAATCGACGCTATGCCCGAAGCATATGGGATACGATTCATAATGTGTTACAAAAAGATGTGATACTTGACCAGTCTTTTGCTACAATATCTCTATTTTCCATGTTCTCACAATTTGAACTATGAAGAGGGATGTCGTAATCATAATCGAATTTGAGAACACAATATTAATTTTATATGACTAAATTAGATAAAAAAAAATCAATCCAAGCTTTTAGAACTGAAATGAAGTATAAAATTCTCTCCCTTAATTATAGCAAAACAACTTTTCAACCCTTGCAACTTTGCGAATTGAACCTTTTGTTTTCTATAACTAATATTGCTATCTCGAAATAATGACCATAATTATCATGCTCCCACTCACATGATGATTATATATTTTCCAAGCAAAACACTTATGCTTCCACTAACTTTGACACGTATTCATAAATTAGTTGGACTTCTAGAAACCAATACTTATTGACTTTATTTACAAAAGTTCAGATTTTTGAAACCGAGACGCTTCGATAAGCCTTTATCTAAGCTTCTCGAACTCATACACCTTTCCTAAGATAACTTATATGTGTGTTTAAACAATTTTTAGAACTTACAACAATAAGTCTAAAATGTTCCGACCCATTTGCCATTTCCCACAATTCGAACTATGAAGAGGGATGCTGTAATCATAATCGAATTTGAGAAATGAAAATTACATAATGCTAACTTCAAAATCTCTCTTAGTGAAAGCGTTTCCTCACAATCATTTTCATGAAGGAGAGAAACCTTATGACACTCAGATTTTGTGGTGTATGTGTTCCTATCCATGCGAATTTATCATAACCATAATCATAAGACAATAATTGTGACAAATCCAAACTCTTATGGATCGAACTTGTCCATTCTTAATTTCTTGCCATCAAGGGTCCTACCATTGCTTCCAAGTTATTGAGCAACTCACCCTACCTTTTAATGTACTTTCCATTGATTAAGTTTCCTTGCCCTTATGTAACCTATTGAGAACTCATAGAACTCACGTGCATAGTTAACCAAACTGGAATGACACAAAAACAAGAATATGTCAACACGATAGGTTAGAAACCTCAAGTCGTGTGCTAGTAATTATCAACAGGTTTACTCTCGATTATTTCTTAAAACTTTTCAAGATCTTTAGACTCTCACTAACCTCTTGACATATTATATTCTCTTATCAAGAAACACTTCTTGACAAAACAAATATTCAAGAGTTAGTGTGTGTCTATATCAAGACAAAACCTACATGCAATTTGGTACTAGTTGGTCTTTGTCTTATACAAGACATCAAAACTTACTAAAATGTGCAGGTGTAAGAACATTCCTACTTAAGATTATGTCACTCAACTCACAATCTTGGAGTATGACTCTAAGACTTGATTTTGGAATGAAGTAGGATACATCTTATTGACTTAACCATTACAACAATTATCGATTCATCTTCTTAGCCAAACTAGTGCACTAAGGTGTCATTAGAGGATAAATTGTAATATGGTTCCTATGATTACCAATACGATCATAAAACACGATACACAAGTACTCTCTCTTCTTCTTAGATTAGAGAAACCTTTTATCTTTCTGCCTTCATTGATTCTACTTATTCGTTTTGCCATTCATCGAAACTTTTCAATGATTCAGAATTACACTTAATCTTGTAAGAATAATCACATTTACTAGACTTTTAGTAAATCATGACGAATAATGTTATTGTTATGTATGGTGGACTTGACCAGTGCACAACATTGTGAACTCGATCTCCTAGTCCTTCACTTGACTCTTTGTCAAGGAATTAGCCTTAAAATTTCTAAGTACCAAGATTTCCATACATCACATGATTCAAATCATATGATTCCAAGCTTCTGTCTAATTGAAACTTGGGCAATGGGAATCTTTCCTTACTTAGAAAATTACGACATAACATAACTAAGAATCAGATTCATTTAATATTGCTTATAATAGAAACACACAGACATCAATTTTCATAATTGCCATTGCAAGGAAATATAAATAAGAGAAAATCAAAATTTATTTTGTTGCGGAAAAATATATCCTTACAATGTAAATGAAAACTATGCTATTACATATTCCTAAGCAATTTATCATAACTCTAAGCAGCATCTCAAAAATATGATCATCGAATCCATGTGATCGTAGTCCATTTCTTCGTGATCAGACTCAGCTCGCTCCTTCCTTTAAGCTTCCTTTCTTTTCTTTGATCCTTTAAAACATTAAAATGTAATCTTATCACATCATGTATTAAGAATCTCCAAATAGGAACTTAATGGAGTTAGATAGTGGGTTTTACCTGAAGCAGAGTCGTACATCTTGACTCTCCCATCTCTTAGATCTCTCAGGTAGTCAGGGCAGCTTCATAACCAATGCCCCTTCTTTTGGCAGTAGAAACATATGGACTCTTCTGGAATGGTACACGGAAACTATCTCGGACTCAGCCTTTCTCTTACGTAGAGAAAACTTTTATGGACTTTCAATGTTGCCATTGCCCGTAGAAGGTTGGGATATTGATTTATCAGACCAATTTTCTCGACTAGTGCGCCAATCATTTATGATCAACACCAATAAGCAAATAAGTCAAATCAATAAGGGTCATGTCGTGGTCCATCATATAGTTCTCTCTAACGAACTTACCATATGATTCGGGAACTGATTGAAGAACCAAGTCAACAACCAACTTCCTAGAGACATCGACACTCAACATTCCCAATTTATCGATATGCAACTTCATGAGCACATACAGACTTCCCATCTTTATGTCTTTTTGCCAATAGGGCTTGACTGACTTTGAACTTTTCAAGTCTTCGAACACGTGGGTCAGGGAGAATTATCGAAGGAGGTAAAGGAAGTGAAGCATGATTTCCATTTCCACAATCCAATTGTGGAACATCATCTTCACGTGGAAAACATTTTCCAACGGATTTAGGAAGATCATAGTTGTTAGACTTTGACATCTATAAAACGGGAGAAAATTCAAGTTAGTTGATTGAGTCCTTAATAAAACACCCAAATGAGATATTAACTCTAGGACCCAACACAATATTCTACAAACTAGAAGAGGGATGCCGTAATCCAATTTGCAGAATATTTGAAGGTAGGTAAATGGCGATTTACCAATTTCCACCATGAAAAACAAAAAAAAAAGAAGGTTAAGTTTTAAATGTATTGGAAACTCCTAGATCTTTTAAGATTCATTGAACTTTTCAATGGCATTTTTAAATCTTGATATGCCCCTTGATTTGTGGCTGGGCTGTCGAGGATCACAAAACAGGGGGTGAATAACCATGCAAACATACATGGTGCCCCCAATGATACAGTCACCTATTCAATGTGCCGATTAACCACACACGCTCCACCGAACTATGAAAAACATCGAGTCACCCTTTGCCACTTTTGGTTAGAACCCAATTAGTGTGTCGGTTAACCACACACGCTCCACTAACGTCTTAGCAATGGTACAAAGTGTAATTTCATGGAATTGAATCAATTCACTTTTTCCTAAAGTAACTAAGAGTGGGAAGTTTTTGTAAAACATTTAGTTAATTTAACATTCATTATACTTTTAATGAGGATAGGGTTTGCCCTATCTTACCCGTTCGGCTAACGACCCTCCACTAGTCAAGAGTGCGGTGGTTAAGAGTGGATACCCAATGATGGTCATTTTACAGGCCACTTCCTTAAACACCCCTTATAGACTAGCTTCGTGAATGAGGCCTACTAACGGTAAGACTTACATTACTTATACATATATAATATTAGACCTTTACTTTTAAATATAGTATAAGGGTGTATTTTACACTTTTAAAATAGTAGGTGGTTTAATTTTATAAATTACGCTTTTAATTTAACTAATATAAACCATATCATTATGGATTTATTAACTCTCATTTAATTATACTTTTAATTAACTTAATAAAACCATAAGTGTGTAATTTGAACTTTTCAAAACTAGGGTTTTAGAATTTAAAATTTCAAAAATTAAACTTTAAATAAAAAAATTTAATTCCAAAACTTCAGGGAAAGTTTTGAAACATTTCAAAACATTCGGGTTTAGAATTTAAATATTTCAAAATTAAACTTTTAATCAAAAATTTAAATTCCAAAACTTGAGGGCAAGTTTTAAAACTTTTCAAAACTATCTAGATCAAATTACAAATAATTAAAATTAATCAAATAAATGATAATTATCTAAATTTGACCTAATTCAATTTCTTACTAGATAATTCAATACAAAAGTACAAATAATTAATATTTATCATATAAAACAAGTAATTATCTTAATTTTGAATATTATCTACTATTTTGGTAAGGATAATCACCAAATATTGATAAAATTCGGATTTTATTGATGCAAAACGTTTTTGGTAATTATCCCACAACAAAATAGGTCAAAATCCCTCAAAATCAGCCATCTACGACTATGACTCTTCGAGTCAGCACTGGACTCGTCAAGATCCCAGTGAACTCGGCGAGTCCAGCCCCCAGAAAGCAGAATTTTGCGATTTTAAGCTTGAATGATTATGAAATACATCAAATACATTATACAAACAGCCTAGGCTCTGATACCACTGATGGGTTATGGGCCCTATATCAATGCTATGGTGTACATACAAACCCCAAATCTTTGGATCTAGTTTGTCTAATGAACATGCAATAATCATTCAAAGCCATAAACCATAGATCTAGCATACAATCAACGATTTAACATATGAATTTGGGTTTAGATCTTACCTTTGATTGTTATGTAGCAATAACAATCTATTCTTTCTCGTAATTGACTTCTAAAAGCTTAGTGTCACAAGTGTCACACCTCTAATGTCTCACAAACACAAAGAGCAATAGGATGACTTAGGAGAGTAGAAGGAGGCACCAAAAACGTCCAAGAAACTCCAAGGAATGCTTAGCCACATTTTGGGTGCCCTAGGGTTCCTTTTATACTTGTGTGGGCTGTTAGCGTTTTAAGGGAAACCCCAGTTCTTTGCTTAGGCCTTAAGCAAGTCATGGAGTCCCTTTAGAAAGCCCTTGGACGAAATCCATATGGGCTTCCCATAGATTTCGTCCAATCCTCTTTCCAATAGGAATCCATAGCCCACAATGCAATTATCTTCTAGTTACAATATTAGTCCCCCAAGTTTAATTAATCTCTTTTAGCCACAAAATTAATTCTTAAATAATATTAATTAAACAATATGATTTCTCTTTTAATATATTATTCACATAATATATTAATAAATCATAATTAAACTCTTTCTCCATAAATCATCCTATCAAGTTGCTTTGGTGAAGGCAACCCAAAAGGACCATGCTCATAATCAGGTCAAGTACATACCAAAATAGTTATGGACTTAGACACTAATCCAACATGGACTCGACGAGTTGGCTAACAACTCGGCGAGTTGACTCGGGTTTTCGTGATTTTTGAGTACTGAAGACTCGACGAGTTCGTGAGCTGCACTCGACGAGTTGAGTCAACATGGACTATTGACTTGAGTGTTGATTTCCATTGACTTTTAGGGTTGGGTAAAGTTGTGGAGTTTGGAGAACATGGAGCGGTAAAATGGTCTTTCACCCTTTTCGGAGATTTAATAAAGGAGTTAGCTTAACATTATATATAATTGTTAAGTAGAGATGATTGTGATATGTGTAGGTGGAGTCTAGACCAGCAGTTCGAGTATGGGTATATTTCTTTACTCTACAAGGTGAGTCTTCTCACTGTACTTACCTGAGTGGTAATACTGTGTGATTGGAGGGTCGTATGTGAGTTATCGACTGGAGGGTCCTATGTGCTTATATTGAGTTATATGATGTTATCCATTTTTTCTTTGTTACATATGCCATCTTATTATGTACCTTACTGAGTCAGGACCGGAGGGTCCATTCGAGTTATGAGACCGAAGGGTCTTCACTGAGATATAGGACTGGAGGGTCCAACCTGAGCTGTGAGACCAGAGGGTCTTCACTGAGACACATGACTAGAGGGTCCACATTGAGCCGTGAGATCTGAAGAATCCTCACCGAGACGCATGACTGGAGGGGCCATGGCGAGCTATAGCCATGAGAGGCTTATTATTTGTGGATGTGGTATTTTGGGGAACTCAATAAGCTTCATTCTTACCGTGTTGTGTGATATGTGTTTCAGCTACTTCTCAGGATCGCGGGAAGGCGTCGGCTTGATAGTACACACCTTTTCGATATTATGTTTGAGGATTCGAGGATATTATCAATCATTTTGTTGAATTGTGTTTTGACAACTGATACATTGTGTTTTTTTAGAAAAGTGATATTGAGTTTTATGTGACTTAAAAATGAAACTTTTGTTTGAAAATTTAGAGTGTTACAAGTTGGTATCAGAGCCTTGGTTTAAGGGATGTGGATGTCCTCTCGGTTATGTCTGGACTCAAATTGAGGATTTGAGAAAATTTTCTAAGAAGAAATTATTTTTCTAAAACGAGTAAGAGCTTAAAGAGAAAACAAGACGGAGCAGTGTGTACAATTGTCCAGATCCCGAACAGTGATTTTCCAATATACCATTACTTGTTTACATTATGAGATATTTATGAGATATTAGAGCTGCATGGTAGAGGATAGGCTAGGTATTTAAGAAATTAGGGCTAGAGTTGCCTGATTCATGATGCCTTAGCCTAAGGGATGCTATTGATTGATATTATCTGCTATTTGCTCTGTGTATGTGCTGAGTAAGAGTACCTGGCAAGAATCTTTTAGAGAAATCTTTGAGTAGAGGAGTAATCTAGGAGAGATATGTAGATGTGCATTTGAGGAATCTACTGAAAGAGTAGTTAGATACCTAAGAGAGGTAGGGTTGCCTGAGTTCAGTGATGCCTTTTGAGTTGTGAATAGACGAGTGGAGTTGTATGCTAGAGTGGCTTTATGTGTTGGTGGAGGTTATTTGATGCCCAAATGTTGCCTGCTTTGTACTTTGTGGAACTATTGAGGATGGGGGTCAGCTACTAAGTGAATATGACAATATTCTGAAGGTAGATGGATGGCATCATGCAGAGTTCTTCAGCAGCTGATGGCAGAAAAGTGTGAGAACCTAGGGAGTAATTTTAGTGAGATGAGTACACTTTTTAGAGGTGAGTATTCGCTGGAGAGCGAGCATATGTAATGGGATTAGTGATCGAGGAGGTTGAGCAGCTACTTTGGAAATTTGGGACAATCAGTGTGGAAAGTATGGGTAGATGTGGTAGGTAGTATGAGCTCGTACTACAGAAAGCAGAGGACCTATACTTGAGACAGGGAGAATTACAGAGGTTCTAAATAGCATAATGAGGGGAGATAACATGGTTCGGGTACCATGATTCGTAGCAGGGAGTGCTTCCGTCTTTACCAGTTATCCCGCCGTGGTTGTTTAGACTGAGAGTGGAAATGGTAGATTGTGAGGCCATAGGGCCATGTCGGTCAAGCTTCAATAAAGTGTACATTGAGAGGAAAATTGAGTTTATATCCCAAGGGATTTGACTGGTGAAGTGCCAGTTGGAGTCGCAGGGCTCAAGGAACAGTGGGTATTATTTTTTTGGAGGATTGCGGTCTGGACTAAGTGGTTGGTCAATGGTTGAGATGTCACTTTCAGTGATGAGAATTACAATATTTCTGCTTCCCGTGTGGAGCGGAAGAGATAATGAGCTTCCTGTTTCAGAGTTTGGAGGTAAACCCCATGGAGTAGCATATAGTTGTGACATTTTCACCAGAGTATTTTGTAGTATCTCTGATGTGAGGTATTTCTTATAATGTGATGGAGTCTTCGGTGGGGATTGAGATGGATGAAGACCAGGATATGCCTTAGTTGAGGGTAGTAAGACATATTTAGCAGCAGTTCCGGGTAATCAAGAGGAGTATATCGAGGTGGAGGCCCTTGTTGTTTATGTTGTATATCAACTGTGAGAGTGAGGTCTCTTTCTTATATGATAATTCACACGATGGATTGTTGGTTGAGGAATCGGAGATAAGGTGTGTGGTAGATCATTATTTCAGGATGAGAGTCGTAACTAATTCGGGACAGTCAAGATGTCTGGTGAAGTGACAATATGAGATTTTCAGGTGACTAGAGGCTGTCACATTGGGAGGATTACAAGGTTTTCATCTGGGATTCGGGATACTTGGAGTTATCGGGTCATTATCTAGAAGGTCACCGAGTGCTACGAATACATCTCATGAGTCGGGAATGGTGCATCTAGAGAGCCAGTCTATAGTGTGGTATGTTGGTATGTCAATGGGCGATGGTTCGAACCCTAAGTGGGGGAGAAATGGGTATTCTATGGGGAGGGTCCTCAGTCTGACGTGGTGTAGAAGTTTGGGTTATGGGGATCTGCGGTTCGAATATATGAGGTTGGGGTTATGTGGTAGTCAAGGCAACATACAGAGCGAAAGGATGCATCTCACATATGCCTTGGAGAAAATGAGTGTCTTCACGGCAGGTAGCCATTGGACAGGAATCTGTATTTCTTCAGGTGTGCCAATGTTTGAGTTTCGATACGCTGAGTTGTCAAGGTGAAAATTTGATTTCGGAGAGACTGATAGTTCAACGTATGGATTGTTATTTGTACTCCGGGGGGGGGGGGGGGAGGGGGCAGCAGTTGATTTGTCAGTCAACTTCAGAGTCGATATGAGTAGTTCGCATGGGCTTGATCAGTAGCAGATGGGGCTTTGGAGTGTCGTCAACGTGTTCTTAGTTGTGAAGATTCCTTCGTGCTTCCAGTTGTGAGTTGGAATACTTCTAGGTTCGAGTCATGTGAATGGAAGATCAGTAGTTGTGGCAAGACATAGTGAGAGTATGTAATGATGTATCGAGGTATCTGAGTATGATGCCCTAGGTTTTGTCAGACGGCAAGTGGAATGTCAAGCGACTATATTTCCAGAAATGAGACCATCAGCTAATTGTCACCAGATGGGAAATTGACAAAGTGTGTGACTATATTGAGGAAATGCCTTGTTTATGGGAGTTTTCATTGAGAGTAGTAGTGCATAATCTAGGTACGTGTGTACACCTAACTATGATCGACCGCGGAGCATGATATAGGGAACTCGATGTGGTGACGACTTGATGATGAGATTATGGGATGATAAAAGAGTGAGAGGATCCGGGTGGGAGTAATCACTTAGGACTGTCAGGGAAAAACCATGGGGCTAGCCCATGGCGAATGACAAAGAGAGTTATAAGAATTTAGGGAGCCGTAGCATACACGAGTCAGAGAGAGAGAGTATGACTTTGGGGAGCCAGCATACAAGAGTCATTGAGAGAGTATCGTATGACTGCGAGGAGCCGTAGCATACACGAGTCAGACAGAGTATCACATGATTGCGGGGATCCGTAGCATACATGAGCCAGTGAGGGATTACTATTAGACTGCGGAGAGTCGTAGCATTCACTAGTCAATGAGTGTGTGCGTGTGTGTGTGAGAGAGAGAGAGAGAGAGAGTATCGTAAGACTACGGGGAGTCGTAACATTCATGAGGCAGTGAGAGAGTGTCATAAGACTGTGGGGAGCCATAACACTTATTAGTCAGTGAGAGAGTGTTGTAAAATTGCGGGGAACCATAGCATTTAGTAGTCAAGGTATGACGCATATGGGTAGCCTTGCCCAAATGAGTCTGTGGGAACCTGGTGGTCGGACTAGGGGTGAGACCGGAGTCTCTATGATGGTCGGAAACCATATTATCTCAATTGAGGGAGGGGTTGTCGCAAGTCGAAAGGATGGGAGGAGTAATGTACACGTGGATTCACAGATCTCGGATCACGAGTTGAGTATCAGATTGGATACGAGTGGTTCCAATTCTATGTCGGACCAGACTCTTGTGTTGAGTTTAGGCTCTATCTATGTGGAGGACGGGTAGGTTGGGATTTTGAAGTTTTCAGACGGATTTTATTGTGATTGGAGATGTTTCCCATCTAATGTTTTAGACCTAGGTGGATCGGTTCGATGGTTTGAAGAGTACCACGACACGTATAGAGTACCAAGTAGTAGATGACAGAGGTCAAAGGTAAGGTGCGGGTTCAATTCGGTTGTAGTAATCGCTTAGGGTAAAGCAAACTTGGTCACTGTGAGTACAGTGTGATTGGTTGAGAAAGCTTGGTTGGATAGAACGACTGTGAAGTCATATTGCCGAATGTGTTAGGGTGGCCTCGAAGGTTCAACTCTTAGGTCGGCAGCTGACCTGGTACGCATTATTGGAAGGGACATTTGAAGGGAAGTCGGGGGTTTTGGTTATGGATATCAGAGGAAATTTTCCGACCGGGAATGGTCATTCTTCTAGTGGATGAGGGAAGAGTATAGAGATTCATTTTTAGATTGGTTATGATAACGGTACTGGCAGTTGATACTTGGTGAGATGTGACCCTTCCGTTCCTTTTGAGCTACGATCTGGATCGACTGGTATGTCTAACATGAGTGATCAACAACCAATTATGGTCATAGACTTGTTCCCATCAGTCATAATGAGATAATCAGAGTAAGAAGTGCTTTATCGGTCCATGATCCGATGAGCGGTTGACATGGTGATATTTTGCATGGGCGGTCTGTAGGGGAGGCAGACCACTACAGTTTATGAGTTCTGAAGAGTCAGAGCTGATACCGCAATGGAAAAAGGGTATGTCCTTCTTCGGGTTGAGAGTTCTTATTTGGTTTCGGGTGTCTTGGGAGGGAGATCGTTATATGATATGAGATTTTCAGGTGGTGCTTCTCGGGTGTTCGTTTCGATCGATGTGCTGATAAAGAGCGATTTTGAGGGCGAAATCTAATTTAAGTAGGGGAGAATTGTAACACCCCGATGCCTGGATGTAAGACTTGGGGATTTTGTGCAAGTTAAAGTTGGTTGGCCCAACTTATCGTGTAAGGGTTGATCTGGACGAGTTATAAAGCCTACTCGTCGAGTTGGAGAGCTAGACTCGACGAGTTGAGGTTGTTTAGAGAAACCCTAATTATTCAGGTTTGGACCCTATTTAAAGGGCTTTAACTCCTTCACCCCGCCTCCCTCATCACCCTATCACGTCCAGAGAGAAACCCTAGTGAGCTAGCCTATATTTTGAGTGTGTGAAGCCAAAAGTGTGCATTCTTGGAGGAAGCTTGAAGAGTGAAGAGCTTGGAACACGAAGGAGTGTTTAGATCCAGCATCCATATAGTTGTAGCACCTATTTGGAGGTAAAAAGTCCTTAACTTGGCTTTCCATTCCTTAGATCTCTTCTTATGTGAGTTTATGGGTTTTTGGTGCAAAATGAGGGCCATTCTCGAGTTAAGCTTGCCCAGGGGGTATGAGTTTCAGATCTGGACTTCTCTAGGTCCCATGGATATAAAGCTTCAAGCTTTGTCCCGCCTTCATGTCCTAAACCCCTTCGTGAGCTTAGTTTTGGGTGATTTAGCCTTGTGAGGCCTTGCATGATTGTAAAGTTAGCAACTTTACGTGGTAACTCCATCGTAGGAGGTTAGATCCGGAGTTTGGAGCATTGGAATCGACTAGAATGAGTTTAATGAGAAGGGTTGAGGAACTCGACGAGTTGAGTTGGGTTTTCCCGTTTCTGGATTTAGAGTGAACTCGATGAGTTGATGAGACAACTAGATGAGTGGTTAGGGTTTTTCCCCCGGTCTTCTGGACTATGCATGCACTCGACAAGTTGGCTAGCTACTCGGAGAGTTGACTCGGGTTTTCGTGATTTCTAAGTACTGAGGACTCGACGAGTTCACGAGCTGCACTCGATGAGTTAAGTTGACATGGACTGTTGACTTGAGTGTTGACTTCCGTTGACTTTTAGGGTTGGGTCAAGTTGTGGACTTTGGAGAACATGGAGGGGTAAAATGGTCTTTCACACTTTACGGAGATTTAATAGAGGAGTTAGCTTAACATTTTATATAATTGTTAAGTAGATATGATTATGATATGTGTAGGTGGAGTTTAGACCAGCAGTTTGAGTGTGGGATATATTTCTTAACTCTGCAAGGTGAGTCTTCTCACTATACTTACCCGAGTGGTAATACTATATGACCGGAGGGTCTTACTTGAGTTATCGACCGGAGAGTCCTATGTGCTTATATTGAGTTATGTGATATTATGTATTTTGTCTTTGTGATATATGCTATATTATTTTGTGCCTTACTGAGCTAGGATCGGAAGGTCCATTCGAATTGTGGGACCGGAGGTTCTTCACTAATATACAGGACTGGAGGGTCAAACCCGAGCTGTAAGACTGGGGGGTCTTCACTGAGACACATGACCAGAGGGTCCACACCAAGCTGTGAGACCGAAGGGTGCTCACCGAGACACATGACTGGAGGATCCATGTCGAACTATACCCATGAGAGGCTTATTATTTGTGTATTTGTTATTTTGGGGAACTCACTAAGTTTCGTGCTTACCGTGTTGTGTGATATGTGTTTCAAGTACTTCTCAAGATCGTGGGAAGGCGTCGGCTTGATTGTACACACCTGTTCGAGATTATGTTTGAGGATTCTGGGATATTAGCAGTCATTTTGTTGAATTGTGTTTTGACAACTGATACATTGTGTTTTTTTTTAAAAAAGCGATATTGAGTTTTATGTGACTTAAAAATGAAATTTTTTTTTGAAAATTTAGAGTGTTACACTACCAGATTAGGGTATATATGAACGATAACATAAAACAAATAGTGCCTACATAATAAGAGAGTTAGTGTAACTCACCTCTTTGAAATTGAAAATTAGATAGCTTGAGCTAGATGTATCATTTCCTTTCTGAGAACCTACACAACAATTATAAACATTATTTAGCTTGTGCTTTGTTGTATTACTCTTATAAAATTATGTACATATTTCCTTATTTTCTCTTTGATTGTAGTGCTCTGTTTGGGATCTGTTTTCTTACCTTTTAACAAATTCTTATATTTCAATAAAATAATATTGGTAAATTTCACCCATTTATCTTTTCATTATATAAAGATCTCATTCTAAAGATTTTTGGTTGATTTTATATTAAATTTACAAGTTAGTAAATTTAAGTTGTCGCTTTTTGGACCACTCAATACTCTTGGAATAAATTGTACCAATATACTAAGAATTACATTAGTCCCTTTATATGTGGGAAAATATACATCCATATCTAACTATAGCCTTTGGAATTTTGGCATTTGGAGGTGTGATGAATTTATTATGATTTTTTGAAAACAATTCATGAAATCTGTGACATCCATATCTAACTATACTAAGAATTACATTAGTCCCTTTATATGTGGAAAAATATACATCCATATCTAACTTTAGCCTTTGGAATTTTGGCATTTGGAGGTCTGATGAATTTATTATGATTTTTTGAAAACAATGCATGAAATCTGTGACAACATGGACCAGTCTGAGAGTATTGCCAATTTTACCCCTTAAGGAGGTAGGATTTCGAAATGTGATTTAAAATTTGAAGAAACTAGACACTCTAAGATTTCCATAAAAATAAGTTTCTTGATTTTTAGATGTTCTCATTGACATGCATGAATTTTAGAAGTTGGAGGATAGATTTTTGAAAATTGATCATAATAGCTTCTAAATCACTTTTAGTGTTTTATTAAGGAATTAATGTTTTAGCCTTAAGTTTATCACTTTTAACATGATTTTTGGTTACTTATTAGGTTATAGATATGTGAAATTCAATTTAACATAAGGGCCTTAACGATTGGCTTAATGAGGGTTCAAAGTTAAGGATTTTCACATAAAATGTCACTTTCACACTTATTAGGTTCTTTGACAAAACACCTTGTTTGCATGAAATCCTACAATGATCATCAACTCTCTAATAGACTCCAATCCATCCCTAGAGCTTACTATTTTCAATAAAAACAACCTAACTGTATGCATAATTCCTCACAAAAGCAAGCAAATGAACAAGCAAGTTTGTAATGTATTAACAACAACAAAACATAAGTGAATTTTTCAAATAGAACGTCTTCAATGATGTGAAAGCAAGTAGTAGACACTCAATTAGTCGCTAATTATAAGCTTAATTTCATGAATTACTTGATAAATCGAGTATATTTAGATTGACAAAACGCATGTGTATAGACTTAAAAAATACTAACTGGAAGTTCTCATAGACCGTCTTTCTGGAGATCAACTTCACCGTCGATTTAGACTTGCGGAAAAGATAGTTAACGATGACCTCTGTTGATGGTGATGGTGGTTCAAATTACCTAGAAAGATATGTAGAAAGAGAAATAAAAGATAAATACGTAAAGAGAGAAAGACATGTAGAGAGAGAAATATATGTAGAGAGAGAAAGGTGAGAGAGATATGTAGAGGGAGAAAAAGTAGAGAGAATGTCTATAAAAATAAAACTAAAGTTCTAATTATGTTTTAACAAAATTAAAATATTTTTTTAACATATCATTAAAATTTCAAAATTTAAAAATTAGTAGTCAAAATTTGTTCTCAAATGTTCTTGCAATATAACAATGCTCTCGATTGAATATATATATATATATATATATATATATATATATATATATATATATATATATATATATATATATATATATATATATATATATATGGGAAAAATGAATATACATTACAACCTCACCTAAGGTTTGATACTAATCTTCATGAAACTATGTCGCTTTATTAGCTAAAGAATTTCCTAGAGAAAAAAAATACTACGTGATTTCTTGAAAACAATTTTTTTCCAAAAGATGTTATTCTCGTTATTTATAGTTATTTATAGTTGGGTACAGAGTGAAGAAATAAACAACAATGGAGGAAAGAAAACGTAGATGGTTAAATGATAATGGAAGAAAGAAATGTTATGGGGAATGATATATTTACCAAGTGAAAACCGAACCGAGTATATTTATTAATTTAAAACGACATAATTTAAAGGTTTAATTTCATAAGCTTAGGTAGGCTGTATTATATATTTTCTATCCACTATATATATATATATATATATATATATATATATATATATATATATATATATATATATATATATATATATATATATATATATATATATATATATATATATATATATGGGAAACATTATGCATAATTAGGTTTAATTGATGTCAATCTATAAAAGCATGACATGTGTTTTTTTAGAGTAAATTAAACGAATGGGACTTACTGTTTGCGATAACTTTTGTTTTATGTCCCAAAATAAAAATTATTAACACACTTATACAAAACTTAATCAACCATCACAAACACCAAAATTTCAACTTCCAAAACTTTTTGTGATCAAACATGATTATCAATGTAAAATTCTCATGTTCTATTAAGCTAAAAATTATTTTCATTGCGCTAAATTGAGTAAATCTAAAACTCATCTACGATTTTAACTTTTTCGGTGACTCATGATGGGAAACCACCGCTGCCGCCGCCGCCACGATTTTCTTCATAAACCACCAAATATAAACATCAAATTGAATACTAGCCCAAGATTTTTCCGATTGAAATTCACCAAATCAAAACTTTGTTGTCTTCTTCACTAACGTGGCTTACGAACCACACAGATGAGTAATTTTGGTATAATGCCCAAATTATAATTAAATAACATCAATTTGTCTAGAATTCTCCAATATAAAACCCAATTTATGAATCAATTCATCAATATCATCCATTGATATACCGATTCAAAATTTTTAGAATTGTCGATCATACGATTGATTTCATCAAATTCATTCATATAGAACAAATCAAACTCCTTTTAGTAAACAATAATTCATAATCAAAGATCACAATATGAAGCAATTATGAACAAAATGATCAATTCTAAATAGAAAAACCAAATGAAGAACAAATGAGAATTGGTTTTGAAGATAACAGATGATCTAGAGATGAAAGGGGAAAAAATTTGTGACAACCCGAAATCTATTCCGTCATTTTTAACCTTTTTCCGTTAAAAAGCTTCGTTTTATTTAACTGTCCGTTAACATTTTGGAAGAGGTTAATTAATTGGTACTATTATAATGACTTGGTACGGGTTGAAACAAATTAGAAACACCCACAAAATGCCCTTAAAAATGTTTAGTTACAACCAAGTCAAAATTTGACCGTTTAATCGGGTGCGACCAAAAAGCCCCGTTCAACGGCAGTATCAGGTAGAATTCCACTGATCCCCAACTCCAACCCCTATATAAGGATGAGTGGAGTCCGTTAGAGACTTTTTACACTCTCCCCACTCTCTCTCTCTCTCTCTCTCTACAACTTAAATTCGAGCCAAAAATCGTCCGTTTCGAGCCCCAAACGAGTAGGTAAACTATCCTAACTTGTTGTATAGCCTATCTAGCATGCAAATTCGAGTTTAAAACATAAAATAGGTACAAAATCATGTGTTTACGACCCAAGAACACTCTAGGACCGTGAACACCATTTAATGGGGTTTTTAAGCCCCAAAACCCCTCCAAATTGTCCCTAAGGCTTAGATATGACTTATAGGCTTATGGAATCGGACTTAGAACACCTTGAACTAGCATTTTGAGGAGTAAACATGAGTTTACT
The DNA here is from genome assembly GCF_002870075.4 of Lactuca sativa. Taxonomy (NCBI): domain Eukaryota; kingdom Viridiplantae; phylum Streptophyta; class Magnoliopsida; order Asterales; family Asteraceae; genus Lactuca; species Lactuca sativa. Next base: position 190,883,282 of record NC_056629.2, read on the forward strand.
GCCCAAGAATATGCTTGGGCCGTAAACTCCTCTTCATGGGGAGTAAACTCATATTTGAGTGTTTAAAAGCCACTTAAGCACACCAATAGCCTTAGATTGAATTCTAGAATCAACCACCAACAAGTTAGGGGCCTTAAGCATGATTAAAACAACTCCATAAGGAGTTCACGGCCATAAACCCCTCATGAAAGGGTACTTAGGCCGTAAACTCCTATAAAGGGGTTAAATGGTGCCCTAAACTCCCCATTTGTCTTGGAAAAATGCTTAGGAATATACCCTCTATCATTTAATCCCTTAAAGCACTCAAGGAATATTTCCATAAGAGCTTACGGCCATTAACTCCCTTGTTTAGGGCCATAAAATCCCATTTGGTCCATTTAGGTGCCTTAAATCCATTCATACACTTTGTATTCGGACCTAGCAAAATTCCACAATTGATATGAGGCCTTTAAGCATCCTAGAACACCCTCACCTCGAGTTTACGGGTGTAAACTCATGGGGAGTTGTCCCAGGGCCGTGAACTCTATATATAGAGTTTACTCTTGGAAAGTAAACTCCATTCCTAAGCGATTCAATCCTTTAGATGTTACCCGGGACACTCCAAACACTTAATCAAAGTGTTTTCTGCACTTTAGGATGAGTATACTTGTTTAATTGGTATTATATGTACTAATTATATGTAAACATATGTTATCATATGTTAATAGGTCACTAAGTGTGTTCAAGTCTTTACTTTACACCGAGCACCCAACCGGCACCTTCGTCGGATCCACTTACATCAGGTGAGTTCATACCCCTGAATGAACCTTTTAAATGTTTTTACATGTTTTATAGGGGGGAATACAAGTTAAACATGCCAGTTATCATATCAATCATATGTGATTGATAACCCGCATGCACAAGGATTTACCACACTGTTAACTGTTTTACCGAGAAGGACACTGTAAATGGTTTTCTAAAAACGTAGTTACTTGTTCAGCTTTTACTTATAATGTTTAATCAAAGTTTCATTTTAAACTTGTTTATGAAAGGTTTTCAAAGGATTTTTAAAGATTTTCAAACTTATTTTACAAAGGAATACCAAGTCGTGATTTTCTTAATGTATAAAGGTTTTTCCAAAGTTTTCGTCTATGTTTTTATACTCCTACTTGGTTAAGATACTACTGCTTCACTTCTGTTTAGTTAATACCTCCACTTTGTGATACACTTATACTTGAGAATGCCCCCACTTCGTGATACACTTATACTTGAGAACGCCTCCACTTCGTGATACACTTATACTTGAGAACGCCTCCACTTCGTGATACACTTATACTTGAGAATGTCTCCACTTCGTGATATGCTTATACCAGATAACACTTCCACATAGTTAGATGTATGACTGTGCTTGTATAGATGCATATAAAAAATGTTTGATGGACTTAGGAAGGCTTGTTCGCTCTATTTCCTTTTCTTTGTTGAGATGTGGTTTGGTGGGATCGGATGTCCGTCCGAAGGTCGTTTGATCATTAGTTATATACTATGTATACAAGCATAGACATATAGGTTTACATTAATCAGTCCAGTTGTGAGTCTCTATCGTTAGTCTAGTATTTTATATTAAATCTCACTATACAAGATACATCCTCAGTACACGGCCTTCTCCGTTGTCGAGTTGGTAACCAGAGTCTCTTGTAGGGAGAGCGGACATTGTGTGCATAGATCTATACGGGATTGACATCGCCGCACCCTGACTGCTAGCTACAGTCCATGGCCCACCAAGCCAAGGGGTGACAAATGTCATATTTATACTGACGCTTGCAGGGCGTCAAGATTCTCTAGTGTCGATCAGTATGGTTACGAGTATCTCGGGGTTTCCTTATAATTCATGGCTTTAAGGTAACGGGATTTATACACAGTATTCACTGTATACACTGTGTTCACTGTATTCGACCTTACTAGCTATATCTTTCATTTGATACTGTCTAGGGTCTGTCCCTACTTTATTGGACCTTACTAGTTGTGTCTTTCATTTGATACTGTCTAGGGTCTGTCTCTACTGTATTGGACCTTACTATCTGTATCTTTCATTTGATACTGTCTAGGGTCTGTCTCTACTATATTGGACCTTACTAGCTGTATCTTTCATTTGATACTGTCTAGGGTCTGTCTCCACTATATTGGACCTTACTAGCTGTATCTTTCATTTGATACTGTCTAAGGTATGTCTCCACTGTGTTAGACTGTGCTAGCTGTATCCTTCATTTGATACTAGCTAGGGTCTGTGTTCACTGTTTTTAGACCCTGCTAGACGTATCTTTTTGTCACACCCCAAAACCAAGAACGGCGGAAACGTTCTGGGGCGGAGGACGTCATGTATAGTATCAAAACACAGTAAATGTAAATAAGCAAACAACATCATCCATTGCATTAAATATATAATTTTAATACAAGCGTGTTCTGTACAGTTTTAGACACCAAAAATAAAATGTAAATCAAAATAATATGATGAGTCTTGAATGCGCTCCATCTTCTCAAAAGCTGGCATCGGTACCTATCTACTGATGACCTGAGAATACAAGTTATTTTGAAAGAGTTTATCAGCATTAAGCTGGTGAGTTCATAAGTATTTTAGTGTCGGTGTTTGTTATCAAAACGTTTGAACGTGTCTCAAGTAAAAGTTTGTAAAATGTATGTAAGTGTTTGTAAAAGTTTGAATCTCTCAGAAAAACCTATATTTTCTATTAAAGTAGCCTTCTACCAAGGCTTAACTGTTTTGTATGCTCGTTTGTTGTAAAAGTGTGTAATTTCCCAAGTGTAACTATCATTTAACAAATATAGTTTCTACATTAATGTTTAAGTGAGGTTATCACTAAAAATATGTAATGGGTAAATCATTGTAGTACTGTAGTTTTGTATTATAGGAACTACTGCTGTACTAACTACCTTTAACCGGATTTATATTAAGGTATAATGTGATAATTGTACCATACTATCGACTGGTAACAACGACATACGAATGGTCGTAATAACGGAATGATGTTTGGCACACGCAGACCTGCAGGTCCGGCTGTAGCTAGCAGCAAGGTGTAGGATAGTCAATCCAGTATAGATCTATACGCAAACTCACGCTCTCCCTCCAAGAGAATTCTGGCTACAAGTCGGGCCATGACATTTAAGGCATGCTCCGATCCAGTGGATCACAATTGTTAACGTATTTTTGTATATGTAATGTTTCTCGTTCTAGTATAGTTGTATATGTTCTCCTCCTAGTATAGTTGTATATGTTCTCTTTCTAGTATAGTTGTATATGTTCTCCTCCTAGTATAGTTGTATATGTTCTCTTTCTAGTATAGTTGTATATGTTCTCCTCCTAGTATAGTTGTATATGTTCTCATAGTAATGTAATGTATAGACTCATGAATGAACTGACTCATTGATCTAGAAGTTGTAGTAGTATGATCCTGTGTTACCCCGATGGTAACTTACTAATGGTGTGTATAGTACGCATGAATATGGAAGTACTTTTATGTCTATATATGTATATTTGATATATAAGTAATATTGAAACGACCTTCGGATGGTCACCCGAAATCCCACCAGACCACATCCAAATCGAGAAAAAGGAAATAGGGCGGATGACCTTCCTAAGCCCTTTAAACATTGCTTATATATCTATACATATATGGGCATGTAATTTATAAGTAGTAAAACAAAGTTTAATAAAAGCATTTGATAAGTAAAAGAGTTTGTAAAACATTTTGAAGTAAAGCAGTTTGATAAACAGTTTGAACAGTGATAAAATCATTGGTTTTCTAGTTATTAATCACATGTGATTAATGCAATCACATGCGATTGATTTCAATAATTATAAGCATTGAACTTGTATTCCCCCCCCCCCATTAAGTATTTAAAACATTTAAAAGTATTTCAAAGGTTAATTAAAGGGGTATGAACTCACTTGTGGTGAGTGGTTTGGATTGTAGTGTCGGATACCGTGCTAGGTGGCAAACGGAGACTTATTCACACGCATGAGCCTAGTTATCATATAATAAACATATATATAACTAATTAGCCAAATAATAACTTAATGAAATAAGTTGGGACACTTAGGAACAGGTAAACACTTTGTATAAGTGTTATACGTCCTAATGGTTGCATCTAAGTTGCTACAGGACAAGGCTAAAGGGGTTTAATGTACCAAATGAACTTGTATATGAGTTTACCACCCAACAAACAGCACCCTTGGAGTTTACGGTCGTAAACCCTTGAGTTTACGGCCGTGAACTCTTGACTTGGTGGTTTTGGGTGTTTTAAAGTGTTAAATGATTTCTAGAATAAGCCTAGCATTGGTGGTTTAATCCTTTAGGTAGTTTAGGGCCTTAGAATGCTCCTTTGAGGAGTTTACAGCCTAAAGACCATACCCCTTCGAGTTTATGGCCGTAAAATCTCATGGGGTGGATGTTTTAATTCTTTTAAGTCTCTTGCACAAGTAGGATAATTTCTAGGCTTTTGATTTAGGCTAAGGGGGACTTTAGGCACACTTTGGTGCCTTTACTTGGAGTTTACGGCCCAAGAGCATTTCTTGGCCATAAACTCCCTTTTAGGGATGATTTTGATGTGTTTTAGTCCCCAATTTAGCTACAAGTATTTGAGGGTAATAGTCTAAAGCCTTAAGGGGTGATTAGGGCACTTTAAGCCCTTGAAAAAGGTGTTTACGGTCCTAGAAATTCTTGGGCTGTAAACTCCTAAAACTATATGATTTTGATTGATTTCTAGCCTCAAATGATGATACATAACATCCTAAACTAGTTTCCTAACAAGGAAATGGGACTAGATGGCCTTTAAGCTCCATTTTGGAGTTTACTCCCCAAGAACGTTCATGGGCGGTAAACTCCCGGATCTCACATTTTAGACATGTAATCTATGTTAATAAGCATAAAACAAACATTATAACACAACTAGAGAAGTGTACTCACGATTTGGGATGAAAACCCGAAGATCCGTGAGAGAGAATATGACTTTTCTCTAGTTGGAAATGTGAATAATGAATAATTTAGTTCAGAAATCTATTTATAGTCCTGAAATATTTTGGCAAAAAATATTTTATTCTGGAATTGGACTCTAACATGATGAAGTGTTGAAATTCTCAAGTTTCACAAACCCATGAGCATCCATTCTCCTGATATCTCCTTAAATGTAAACCCTAATGTACACAAATTTATTCAGAAAAGTCTGAAGTTCATTGAAACTGGACTAGCTTCTATTGAATAGTTAATGTTCGTACAAAATGGAAATTTTGGGTTGTCACATCATCCCCCCGTTAGAAGGAATTTCGTCCTGAAATTAGAATTTAAGCAAACAAGAAGTTACAAACAATTAAGCGAAAAGATGAGGGTATTTCAGTTTCATCTGATCCTCGCGTTCCCAAGTGAATTCCGGTCCTCGCTTGGCGTTCCAGCGGACCTTCACGATAGGGATACGGCTTTGCTTCGTCTGCTTGACCTCACGGTCCATGATCTCTACTGGTTCTTCCACGAAGTTGAGGCTCTCGTTGATCTCGATCTCGTCGAGTGGGATTACAAGAGTCTCGTCGGACAAACACTTTTTCAAGTTAGATACATGGAATGTAGAATCTACGTTACGAAGTGCGTCGGGTAGGTCGAGTTTGTAAGCTACGGGGCCGACTCTTGCGAGAATCTTGAAAGGCCCTATGTACCTCGGATTAAGCTTCCCACGCTTTCCGAAGCGTATCAAGCCCTTCCAGGGTGAGACTTTAAGAAGGACTCTGTCTCCCACCTGAAATTCCAAAGGTTTTCTTCGTTTATCAGCGTAGATCTTCTGTCGGTCTCTAGAGGCTTTTAATCGTTCCCAAATCTGAACGATTTTCTCTGTCGTTTCCCGGATGATCTCCGGACCGGTGAGAGTAATGTTGGAAGCTTGCCCCCTGGTTAATTGGGTATCACCCACCTCAGCCCAGCACAGAGGAGATTTGCACTTTCGGCCGTAGAGAGCTTCAAATGGAGCAACCTTGATGCTCGTGTGATAACTGTTATTATAGGAAAACTCGACAAGGGGTAAATGAGTATCCCATGCCTTCCCAAAGTCAATCACACAAGCTCGCAACATATCTTCCAGTGTTGGGATGGTCCTCTCACTCTGTCCGTCGGTCTGTGGATGGTAGGCTGTGCTCATGTCTAGCCTTGTTCCTAAGGAATGTTGTAGTGATTGCCAGAATCTCGAGGTGAACCTACTATCTCTATCGGAGATAATGGACATAGGTACACCATGTAGTCGTACGATTTCCATAATGTATGTTCTCGTAAGTTTCTCCATCTTGTCAGTTTCTTTGATAGGCAGGAAGTGTGCAGACTTGGTCAATCTATTGACAATGGCCCATATGGTATCAAGTCCACCCGTTGTCTTGGGCAACTTGGTTATGAAATCCATAGTGATCGGCTCCCACTTCCATTCTGGGATCTCTGGTTGTTGCAGTAGACCAGAGGGCTTCTGGTACTCGACCTTAACCTTTGCGCAAGTAAGACATTTACTTACGAAGGTAGAAATCTCTGCTTTCATATTAGGCCACCAGTATAGCTTTTTAAGATCCAGATACATCTTATCTGAACCTGGGTGAACGGAATACCGAGTGTTGTGCGCCTCGGTCATGACCAAGTCTCGAAAACCACCGTGTTTCGGTGTCCAGATCCGGTTCATGAAATATAAGGCTCCGTCACCCTTGGCTTCTAAATTTTTGTCCATTCCTCTAAGGGATTCACTCGTCACATTTTCAGGTTTCATGGCTTCAAGTTGGGCCGCCTGAATTTGCTTAGACAAGTGTGAATGGATGGTTATTGACAATGACTTGACTTTGCGACCAGAATATTCCTTCCGACTTAGGGCATCTGCTACTACATTGGCTTTACCCGGATGATAACAAATATCGCATTCGTAGTCACTGAGTAGCTCGACCCACCGTCGTTGTCTGATGTTGAGCTCCTTCTGATCGAAAATGTGTTGTAAACTCTTGTGGTCAGTAAAGATAGTGCTTTTCGTTCCGTACAAGTAATGTCTCTAGATCTTCAGAGCAAACACCACTGCTCCCAGTTCAAGATCGTGTGTCGTGTAGTTAACCTCGTGTGTCTTCAACTGTCTCGAGGCGTAGGCGATGACCTTACCTCGCTGCATCAGAACACACCCGAGCCCTTGATTCGATCCATCGCAATAGACTACGAAGTCTTCTATCCCTTCGGGGAGGGATAGTATTGGCGCGGTGCACAAGGCTCGTTTGAGCGTTTGGAACGCTCTCTCTTGTTTCTCTTCCCAGTCAAAGGCCATGCCTTTCTGGGTTAAGGTTGTAAGGGGTTTCGCTATTCGGGAGAAGTTTTGAATGAATCTGCGGTAGTAGCCAGCGAGACCTAGAAATTGATGAATTTCAGTAGGCGTCTTCGGTGCTGACCAGTTCTCAATGACTTTAATTTTGGATGGGTCCACGTGGATTCCCTCTTTGCTTACCACGTGTCCTAAGAATTCGACTCTTCGGATCCAAAATTCACATTTCGAGAACTTCGCATAAAGTTTCTCCTTTCGTAATGTCCCTAGAACTTGTTGCAGGTGATCGCCATGCTCTTCCTTACTTCGGGAGTAGATCAGGAAGTCGTCAATGAAAACGATGACGAACTGGTCCAAGTAAGGTCGGTATACTCTATTCATCAGATCCATGAAGACTGCAGGCGCATTGGTCAATCCGAATGGCATCACCATGAACTCGTAGTGTCCGTAACGAGTTTGGAAGGCTGTCTTTGGCACATCCTCCTCTAGTACTCGTAACTGGTGATATCCGGATCTTAGATCAATTTTCGAAAAATAATTTGCCCCTTGCAGTTGGTCAAATAGATCGTCTATGCGAGGTAGAGGGTAACGATTCTTGACCGTCAGTTTGTTGAGTTCTCTGTAGTCAATACACATACGGAATGATCGGTCTTTCTTCTTAACGAACAAGACTGGTGCTCCCCAAGGTGAGAAACTCGGTCTTATAAAGCCCTTGCTAAGCAGTTCGTTAAGTTGACCAGAGAGTTCCTGCATCTCAGCTGGTGCTAAGTGGTAGGGTGACTTGGCTACTGAGGTAGCTCCTGGGACTAAGTCGATTCTGAAATCGACCTGTCGTTGCGGAGGTAACCCGGGTAGTTCTTCTGGGAAAATGTCGGGGAAGTCGCTCACTACTGCGATGTTCTTTAGTTCTTTCGTTTCTAGGCTCATGTCGACGACGTGAGCAAGGAATGCGTGATATTCTTTACGCAGATACTTATGTGCTTGAATACTTGATATAATACGAAGATTCGCACCAGGTTTGTCGCCGTAGACTATAAGAGTTTTGTTAGACGGAATGTTTAGACGGACTGCTTTCTCGAAGCACATGATGTCGGCGCGATGAAGACTTAACCAATCCATGCCGATGATAACGTCGAAGCTTTTAATTGAGACCGACATGAGGTCGATTGGGAATGAATGGCTATCTAGAGTTAGGGTACAACCTAAGTATATGCTATTCATACTTTCAGTTTTTCCATTAGCCATTTCTACTGTGAATAGTTCTTTGAGTGCATGTGGTGGTTGTTTAAGCATGCGAGCAAATTTATGGTTTACGAAGCTTCCCTCCGCTCGACTATCGAACATAATGCATGCATAGGAGTTATCGAGGTGGAACGTACCAGTCACCACTGTCGGGTCAGCAACTGCTTCCCCGTGGCCTATAGCTAGTACCCTCCCTGCTCCACCAGCATTCTTTGCTTTGGGGCAGTCCCTCTTATAGTAGCCTGCTTCGCCACATCCATAGTAGGTCGGGCTCGCGCCAGAGCCAGGGACCTGGGTGATCGGTTGTGCCGGGAACTTACAGAAACGGACGGTGTGTCCTTTCCTGTTGCAGTTAGAGCACTGCATTTCACGGCAGGGGCCGTTGTGGTGGAAGTTGCATTTGTTGCACTTAGGCAAACTTCCAGCATACTGTTTCCCCGGGGCAGTAGCAGCAGTAGGGGTTACCGCGGCATGCACTGCCACAATTTGCTGCTTTTTTGGCAGCTTGTTACTTCTTCTTTTCATCCCAGAATTTCTGCTTAGTGTCAGCGAGTTTGGAGGGTTCCGGGATGGTTAGGGTGGTTGTTGTTGCAGGGGTTTTGACTCCATGGTCAATGAGTCGTTGTGCCAGTCGTTTCGCACTGTCGAAGGTAGCGGGGTTTGATGCTAGGACATTCCCCTGATACGGAGGCACTAGCCCCCATATGTACCTCTCGATCTTTTTCCCCTCAGTGGGAACCATATTGGGGCAGAGGGCCACTAGTTCGCTAAATCGGGCAGTATAAGCGACCACGTTGGTGCCCTTCATAGTCAGGTTCCAAAGTTCCTGCTCCAATTTCTGGACTTCGCCCCTCGGGCAGTATTCCTCAATCATGAGGTCTTTCATCGTTTCCCAGCCTATGTCGTTGGCTACGACGAGGGTTAATGCCTTAACATGGTCGTTCCACCATGTCAGGGCCTTTCCTTCAAAGGTGCATGCGGCATACTTGACTTTGCTCGCCGCAGGGCATCAACAGATTTGGAAGACTGATTCAGTCTTCTCGAACCATTGCGAGAGGGCAATGACTCCGCCGGTGCCATAGAAAGGCTTCGGCTTGCAATTTGTGAAATCCTTGTAGGAGCACTCTCTCGAGCGCACAGGGGTTTCAACCGGAATCGATTCAACAGGGGTTCCACCTCTGCTGGCATCAGATGAGTGATACTGAGCCATGGCAGTTGCCACTGCTGCAGCTACGGCAGCATTCAGGGCTGCAGTATCGATGACCGGAGGCGGAGGAGGCGGTGGAGGTGCAGGGTTATTCCTGGGAGATTTGCGAGGAGGCATCTTTCAGCTATAAGTTTATAAAGATAAGAAAGATGGTAATAATCAATTTGTAAGCAACGTGCGAGTGACACATGGACTAACTAACGATAGCCCAACAGTTGAATGAGTGTTTGAGATCACAACAAAGAATATTAGTAGGAAACACAAATATATAGATTTTTCCCACAGATTCGATAGATGTCAATAATACTGGTATTACTGATGTAATAAGTTCAGGGAAAATCGACCTAACAGTAGGTCTTACATCATACCATATAGAAAAGTTTGATAGTTCTTAGATTCCTAATTAGAGTATGAAAGTTAGGAATATTTTATAGACAAGTGCTACATAGAGCACAGATGTTAAAGGCTATTCCTTAACCAAAAGACATAGATGTACTAGACATCATCTAACGGCAATGGGAATTCCTCGGGCGAGCCCTGAGGTCGGACACTTGACGAAACACCTCTTGAAGGTGTCGTTCCTGAGCCCTCTGACGGGCTCGAAGTTCCAAGACTTCAGCTCGGGAGGCAGCCAGCTGTTGCTGCAGGGTTTCATTGGTCCTCTGGGTCCGTTCCATGTCTTCTTCAAGACGGCGGATGCGGACTGTGTTGACACCTGAGTTGGCATCAATCTCCATGACCCGGTCGATGGCTGCTCGACCTTGTTCAACATTACGAGCTATCCTGCGGATAATGACGGGCAGAGCTCGGTCAGCAGAGCCACCTTCACTGACGTTGTAAAAGCTTCGGTCCCCAAAGTATGGTAAGGGTTGACCCTGTTCATCACTCCAGCGATTCAAGTTGGTTGCCCACAAGGGAGTAGGACCTGGAAAAGCTGGTCGGGAGTTGTTGTTCGGGGCTTGGCCTACTAGCGGTAGGTTGTTGACTTCAGGCTCGGAGTCAGATCCATCAGAAAAGCCTTCTGCGAGGTGATCATCCAAAGGGATTGGGTGCTCATCTTCGGGCTCTTCTTCGATCCACCCGGCATTGCCTTCATTTGGAAAGTACGGGTCGCCGTGATGGAATCCAGCCATTTAAATCTACGCGATAAGAGAGGTATAAGAATATAGTATGCATGTAACTAGTAGTACAAAATACACCTATAGTATTTTAAGTTTAAGTTCTACTGATCTTCATGTGGTATTGTTGGTAAGTTTTTAGACTTGTTAACACATCACAACCATTCTAGGGCATATGCTAATCACTCCTCGGACCAACATAGTTGATTAGGCTATGCCATTCCTATGACTGACCATACATCCCCGAGCTCACTTGTGATATTTAACAATCGTAATACTTTTGTTCTTGTCATTATGACACTGATTTTTGTATGAATGCAGACTAGTATACTTAATTAAATATTTTAATATTTAAAGTATAGACCCTGGGTCAGAGTGCTTTAATCCCTAATAGGTTTATAGTTTAGTATATCTTTTATGGGTTGATATACTTGATTCACTATAAACAATGCTCTGATACCAATCTGTCACACCCCAAAACCAAGAACGGCGGAAACGTTCTGGGGCGGAGGACGTCATGTACAGTATCACAACACAGTAAATGTAAATAAGCAAACAACATCATCCATTGCATTAAATATATAATTTTAATACAAGCATGTTCTGTACAGTTTTAGACACCAAAAATAAAATGTAAATCAAAATAATATGATGAGTCTTGAATGCGATCCATCTTCTCAAAGGCTGGCATCGGTACCTGTCTAATGATGACCTGAGAATACAAGTTATTTTGAAAGAGTTTATCACCATTAAGATGGTGAGTTCATAAGTATTTTAGTGTTGGTGCTTGTTATCAAAACGTTTGAACGTGTCTCAAGTATAAGTTTGTAAAATGTATGTAAGTGTTTGTAAAAGTTTGAATCTCTCAGAAAAACCTATATTTTCTATTAAAGTAGCCTTCTACCAAGGCTAAAACTGTTTTGTATGCTCGTTTGTTGTAAAAGTGTATAATTTCCCAAGTGTAACTATCATTTAACAAATATAGTTTGTACATTAATGTTTAAGTGAGGTTATCACTAAAAATATGTAATGGGTAAATCATTGTAGTACTGTAGTTTTGTATTATAGGAACTACTGCTGTACTAACTACCTTAAACCGGATTTATATTGAGGTATAATGTGATAATTGTACCATACTATCGACTGGTAACAACGACATACGAATGGTCGTAATAACGGAATGATGTTTGGCACACGCAGACCTGCAGGTCCGGCTGTAGCTAGCAGCAAGGTGTAGGATAGTCAATCCAGTATAGATCTATACGCAAACTCACGCTCTCCCTCCAAGAGAATTCTGGCTACAAGTTGGGCCATGACATTTAAGGCGTGCTCCGATCCAGTGGATCACAATTGTTAACGTATTTTTGTATATGTAATGTTTCTCGTTCTAGTATAGTTGTATATGTTCTCTTTCTAGTATAGTTGTATATGTTCTCTTTCTAGTATAGTTGTATATGTTCTCCTCCTAGTATAGTTGTATATGTTCTCTTTCTAGTATAGTTGTATATGTTCTCCTCCTAGTATAGTTGTATATGTTCTCATAGTAATGTAATGTATAGACTCATGAATGAACTGACTCATTGATCTAGAAGTTGTAGTAGTATGATCCTGTGTTACCCCGATGGTAACTTACTAATGGTGTGTATAGTACGCATGAATATGGAAGTACTTTTATGTCTATATATGTATATTTGATATATAAGTAATATTGAAACGACCTTCGGATGGTCACCCGAAATCCCACCAGACCACATCCAAATCGAGAAAAAGGAAATAGGGCGGATGGCCTTCCTAAGCCCTTTAAACATTGCTTATATATCTATACATATATGGGCATGCAATTTATAAGTAGTAAAACAAAGTTTAATAAAAGCATTTGATAAGTAAAAGAGTTTGTAAAACATTTTGAAGTAAAGCAGTTTGATAAACAGTTTGAACAGTGATAAAATCATTGGTTTTCTAGTTATTAATCACATGTGATTAATGCAATCACTTGTGATTAATGTAATCACATGTGATTGATTTCAATAACTATAAGCATTGAACTTGTATTCCCCCCCATAAAGTATTTAAAACATTTAAAAGTATTTCAAAGGTTAATTAAAGGGGTATGAACTCACGTGTGGTGAGTGGTTTGGATTGTAGTGTCGGATACCATGCTAGGTGGCAAACGGAGACTTGTTCACACGCACGAGCCTAGTTATCATATAATAAACATATATATAACTAATTAGCCAAATAATAACTTAATGAAATAAGTTGGGACACTTAGGAATAGGTAAACACTTTGTATAAGTGTAATAGGTCCTAATGGTTGCATCTAAGTTGCTACGGGACAAGGCTAAAGGGGTTTAATGTACCAAATGACCTTGTATATGAGTTTACCACCCAACAAAACCCACCCTTGGAGTTTTCGGTCGTAAAACCTTGAGTTTACGGTCGTGAACTCTTCACTTGGTGGTTTTGGGTGTTTTAAAGTGTTAAATGATTTCTAGAATAAGCCTAGCATTGGTGGTTTAATCCTTTCGGTAGTTTAGGGCCTTAGAATGATCCTTTGAGGAGTTTACGGCCTAAAGACCATACCCCTTAGAGTTTACGGCCATAAACTCTCATGGGGTGGATGTTTTAATTCTTTTAAGTCTCTTGCACAAGTAGGATAATTTCTAGGCTTTTGATTTAGGCTAAGGGGACTTTAGGCACACTTTGGTGCCTTTACTTGGAGTTTACGGCCCAAGAGTATTTCTTGGCCATAAACTCCCTTTTAGGGATGATTTTGATGTGTTTTAGTCCCCAATTTAGCTACAAGTATTTGAGAGTAATAGTCTAAAGCCTTAGGGGGTGATTAGGGCACTTTAATCCCTTGCAAAAGGTGTTTACGGTCCAAGAAATTCTTGGACCGTAAACTCCTAAAACTATATGATTTTGATTGATTTCTAGCCTCAAATGATGATACATAACATCCTAAACTAGTTTCCTAACAAGGAAATGGGACTAGATGGCCTTTAAGCTCCATTTTGGAGTTTACTCCCCAAGAACTTTCTTGGGCGGTAAACTCCCGGATCTCACATTTTAGACATGTAATCTATGTTAATAAGCATAAAACAAACATTATAACACAACTAGAGAAGTGTACTCACGATTTTGGATGAAAACCCGAAGATCCGTGAGAGAGAATATGGCTTTTCTCTAGTTGGAAATGTGAATAATGAATAATTTAGTTCAGAAATCTATTTATAGTCCTGAAATATTTTGGCAAAAAATATTTTATTCTGGAATTGGACTCTAACATGATGAAGTGTTGAAATGCTCAAGTTTCACAAACCCATGAGCATCCACTCTCCTGATATCTCCTTAAATGTAAACCCTAATGTACACAAACTTATTCGGAAAAGTGTGAAGTTCATTGAAACTGGACTAGCTTCTATTGAATAGTTAATGTTCGTACAAAATGGAAATTTCGAGTTGTCACACTTTCATTTGATATTGTCCGGGGTCTGTGTCTCCTTTTGTTAGACTGAGCCAGGCGTACCGTTCATTCGATACTCTCCTGGAGTCTATGATTCTTTTTGCATTAGTCAGCAGTCTTCACTACTGAGGCATATGTTATTTTCCCTGATATTCTCCGACTTTATTAAAAAGCAAATCCCGTATTTTGATAATGAAAGTGTTTAAGGGAAAACTACTTTTTACCAGATAACTCTGACCAATCTTGGTAGAAGACTGCTTTTAAATAGAAAATATAGGATTTTCTGGAGAGGACTCTATTTCACTGTATACTTGGAAACTACTACTTATAAAACATTATTTGTATAAAATGACACTAAATACTTGTGATAGACACTCTGCAGCAAACAGATATCTTAGACACGCAACCCACCCGACGATCTAGAAAATCTCTAAAAGCCAATTGACAGGAAACGCGAAACCAGGGACAACCCGAGCTTCTTAAGAACCAACCTGAAGGACTACACTACCAGTATGAGAGAGAACGTTAGGAACTTCGGAATGGCGATCACGACAGTGATGATCTTGCCATAGAAGTACACTATTTTCTAAGTACTAAAAAGCTCTACCCTTCCGAGAGCTTAGGACCATCTGAGAATCCTCACGGGGATCGGTCCAACCCTCGTCAGACCACTACTACTTTCAGATATTCCACAAGTTTCACACCCGATCGATCCACTTCTTAGGCTTGATAAGTGCTTGCCCGACGTCACTCTTTGTATCCCACCTGTAGGAAATCGCTAACTGCACGAGACGGAATCCGCATCCCATAGGTGAAGGTTTGTTGGAATGACAGACTTAGGCCAGAGATCACTTGGGAGTGCGAGGACAAACCGAATAGGAAGTACCCTCCTACCTCTACTCGGTTATTCATACCTACTTCCTTGCCTAAACCTGAATTTCGGGACGAAATTCCCTCTAACGGGGGATGATGCGACAACCCGAAATCTATTCCGTCATTTTTAACCTTTTTCCGTTAAAAAGCTTCGTTTTATTTAACTATCCGTTAACCTTTTGGAAGAGGTTAATTAATTGGGACTATTATAATGACTTGGTAAGGGTTGAAACAAATTAGAAACACCCACAAAATGTCCTTAAAAATGCTTAGTTGCAACCAAGTCAAAATTTCACCGTTTAATCGGGTGCGACCAAAAAGCCCCGTTCAACGGCAGAACCGGGTAGAATTCCACTGAGCCCCAACTCCAACCCATATATAAGGGTGAGTGGAGTCCATTAGAGACTTCTTACACTCTCCCCTCTTTCTCTCTCTCTCTACAATTTAAATTCGAGCCGAAAATCGTCCATTTCGAGCCCCAAACGAGTAGGTAAACTATCCTAACTTGTTGTATAGCCTATCTAGCATGAAAATTCGAGTTTAAAACATAAAATAGGGACAAAATCATGTGTTTACGGCCCAAGAACACTCTTGGACCGTGAACACCATTTAATGAGGTTTTTAAGCCCCAAAACCCCTCCAAATTGTCCTTAAGGCTTAGATATGACTTATAGGCTTATGTAATCAGACTTAGAACACCTTGAACTAGCATTTTGGGGAGTAAACTTGATTTTACTGCCCAAGAATATGCTTGGGCCGTAAACTCCTCTTCATGGGGAGTAAACTCATATTTGAGTGTTTAAAAGCCACTTAAACACACCAATAACCATAGATTGAATTCTAGAATCAACCACCAACAATTTAGGGGCATTAAGCATGATTAAAACAACTCCATAAGGAGTTCACAGTCGTAAACCCCTCATGAAAGGGTACTTATGCCGTAAACTCCTATAAAGGGGTTAAATGGTGCCCTAAACTCCCCATTTGACATGCAAAAATGCTTAGGAATTTACCCTCTATCATTTAAGCCCTTAAAGCACTCAAGGAATATGTCCATAGGAGCTTACGGCCGTAAACTCCCTTTTTTAGGGTCGTAAACTCCTATTTGTTCCATTTAGGTGCCTTAAATCCATTCATACACTTTGTATTCGGACCTAGCAAAATTCCACAATTGATATGAGGCCTTTAAGCATCCTAGAACACCCTCACCATGAGTTTATAGGCGTAAACTCATGGAGAGTTGTCCCAGGTCCGTAAACTCTATATATAGAGTTTACTCTTGGAAACTAAACTCCATTCCTAAGCCATTCAATCCCTTAGATGTTACCCAGGACACTCCAAACACTTAATCAAAGTGTTTTCTGCACTTTAGGATGCGTATACTTGTTTAATTGGTATTATATGTACTAATTATATGTAAACATATGTTATCATATGTTAATAGGTCACTAAGTGTGTTCAACTCTTTACTTGACACCGAGCACCCAACCGTCACCTTTGTCGGATCCACTTACATCAGGTGAGTTCATACCCCTGAATGAACCTTTTAAATGTTTTTACATGTTTTATAGGGGGGGGGGGACTACATGTTAAACATGCCAGTTATCATATCAATCATATGTGATTGATAACCCGCATGCACAAGGATTTACCACACTGTTAACTGTTTTATCGAGAAGGATACTGTAAATGGTTTTCTAAAAACGTAGTTACTTGTTCAGCTTTTACTTATAATGGTTAATCAAAGTTTCATTTTAAACTTGTTTATGAAAGGTTTTCAAAGGATTTTTAAAGATTTTCAAACTTATTTTACAAAGGAATACCAATTTGTGATTTTCTTAATGTATAAAGGTTTTTCCAAAGTTTTCGTCTATGTTTTTATACTCCTACTTGGTTAAGATACTACTGCTTCACTTCTGTTTAGTTAATACCTCCATTTCGTGATACACTTATACTTGAGAACGCCTCCACTTCGTGATACACTTATACTTGAGAACGCCTCCACTTCGTGATACACTTATACTTGAGAATGTCTCCACTTCATGATACGCTTATACCTAATAACACTTCTACATAGTTAGATGTATGCCTGTGCTTGTATAGATGCATATAAATAATGTTTGAAGGACTTAGGAAGGCTTGTTCGCCCTATTTCCTTTTCTTCGTTGAGATGTGGTCTGGTGGGATTGGATGTTCGTCCGAAGGTCGTTTGATCATTAGTTATATACTATGTATACAAGCATAGACATATAGGTTTACATTAATCAGTCCAGTTGTGAGTCTCTATCGTTAGTCTAGTATTTTACATTAAATCTCACTATACGAGATACATCCTCAGTACACGTGTAACGCCTGTGTTTCCGGGCTTGCCATTTGTAGCAATATAATAGTCTAAGTTAACCTCTGTAACCCG
This sequence comes from Lactuca sativa, assembly GCF_002870075.4. Lineage (NCBI taxonomy): Eukaryota > Viridiplantae > Streptophyta > Magnoliopsida > Asterales > Asteraceae > Lactuca > Lactuca sativa. The sequence continues at coordinate 190,900,912 of NC_056629.2, forward strand.
TTTTGAAATAATAAAGATTGTATTATTTGAGTATTATGTGTTTTGTGCTTAATTGCTTAATTATGTGGTTTGATTAATTAAGAATAAAAATAAGCGTCAAAATTTAAGTGTAAAATAAACTTAATATATTTGATTAATGTTGTAGTAATTGAAACGAGGTTTCCGAATATATTTAGAACGCCCAAATCTGACTTCGTATGAGGAAGTTATGATTTATCGAAGTTCCGGCTTAGCGGTATACAGCCTGTTTTACTCGATTTGAGATCGAGCGGTTGTTAGCCGAAGCAATCTAAATGAGAATCGAAGATCTCATTGTTGGTATCGAAGCGATAAAAAGTTAGGCGAGAACGGACGTCAAACGAAGAAGTTATGAATTTATAACAAAAGTTTCTGTCCCGGCCTATTAAAAATAATTAATAAAAATAAAGTCAAAATTAGCCGACAGAGTCTAAACGAAAGTCGTAGAGCATGGTCTCACCTTTCCGTGGATATAAAGAACGTCGAAAACGGAGTTCGTATGAAGAAGTTATGAATTTCCGAAGTTTATAAATCATTTTGTATTTAAATTTAAATCAAAATTCGGAAGCATTATCCGAAGGAGTCACCGATCTGATCCGAGGTACGCCCCGCGTACTCCGAGGGATGTCGACACTCGCACTCGAGCACTTCAGATATGTAAGCAATGACGTTTTGGGCAGTACGCCCCGCGTACTCCGAGGCTCCAGCCTCCTATAAATAGGATGCGAGGGTTCCGGGTATTTTTGCCAATTCCCTCTCATTTTCGTGTCGAAGCTCTACATTTTTACCCCCGAAGCTACCCCGAAGCCCCGGTATCATACTCTAGCCCCGAGGCAAGTCCCGAGATCCCGAAGATCCCGAGAAGTGCGGTTCCCGAGTCGAAGCTCTGCCCGCAAGAAGTTCGATTTTCGAGGAGATCTTCCAGATCTGCTGAGGAATACTACTTTTATAAGCCGTAGTGCTGTCCGATCATCTTCTGATCAAGTGAGTGTGTAGTTATTTTCTTTCCAAATACAATAATACGAAGTATTATATATAAAATACGTGCTATGTGTATATATTTGGTTGTATTATGTGTGAATGAGTATTCACTCTCTTCTATCTTACAGATCTGCTTATTTCTTTATGAGATATGTGTTATGTGTGTTGTGCCTCATCTGTTATGTGATATATGTGTTGATTAAAGCATGCTATACAGGTTTTCTTTAAACTATGTATACAAATGTATATTTTTATCTACTAATATGGTGGGTAGAACATGGGTAGACAGTTGGTGTGTAATAAACAGATGAGAGGCCTCGTTGTTGTTTGATTGAGTCATCTAGCGGAGTTTAGATGACGACCACTGGCTATTCTAGACAGTCTTGTGGAAAAATTAGCAGGTTCGCCACCTGTAGGTGTTAATGAACTTGGGTGTTCATTCGCTGTACTCCATCCCCCTCATGGTTGCCTTATTTGACTTATATTGCTGAGGTACCCCAGAAGCATGTGTTGTCGCCCCGATGAAATATTCTTAGACTAGGTCCCTTATGTTAGTTGTTTTAGGGACATTAAAGTGAGAATAACGGGAATGGGTAATTGGGTTATTGTTGGTTGGTGAAAATTAAATATGATATTTATTGTGGGTTGAAAACCCTATATGCTCACCAGGCTCCCAAGCCTGACCCACTCAGTTTTAAATTGTATTACAGGTAGTGGCGGAAGGGCATGAGATGGATGAACCATCAAGTTGTTTTGTTTACAAGTCTGCATATGTTTATATTTGTTATATGACTTGTAATGTATTCGTTTATGCTTATTGGTCTATATCGGAACATGACACCCCGAGTTTTGATTATAATGAAAATACATTTCTTTTATGAAATGCTTCGGTAAACAATGTTTTATCATGTTTTGTTTTTGGGAACAAATTCCGCAACTCTTTCAAATCAAAAGGATTTACTCTGAAAATATTTAAAAGCATAAATGAAAATCGGTCTTTTCTGGCCGAGATTTTTGGGGATGTCACAACACGGCCTTCTCCGTTGTCGAGTCTCTTGTAGGGAGAGCGGACATTGTGTGTATAGATCTATACGGGATTGACACCCCCGCACCCTGACTAGTAGCTACAGTCCACGACCCACCAAGCCAAGGGGTGACAAATGTCATATTTATACTGACGCTTGCAGGGCGTCAAGATTCTCTAGTGTCGATCAGTATGGTTACGAGTATCTCGGGGTTACCTTATAATTCATGGCTTTAAGGTAACGGGATTTATACACAGTATTCACTGTGTTCACTGTATTGGACCTTACTAGCTGTATCTTTCATTTGATACTGTCTAGGGTCTGTCTCTACTGTATTGGACCTTATTACCTGTATCTTTCATTTGATATTGTCTAGGGTCTGTCTCTACTGTATTGGACCTTACTAGCTGTATCTTTCATTTGATACTGTCTAGGGTCTTTCTCTACTGTATTGGACCTTACTAGTTGTATCTTTCATTTGATATTGTCTAGGGTCTGTCTCCACTGTATTGGACCTTACTAGTTGTATCTTTCATTTGATACTGTTTAGGGTCTGTCTCCACTGTGTTAGACCGTGCTAGCTGTATCTTTCATTTGATATTGGCTGGGGTCTGTGTTCACTGTTTTTAGACCCTGCTAGACGTATCTTTCATTTGATACTGTCTGGGGTCTGTGTCTCCTTTTGTTAGACTGAGCCAGGCATACCGTTCATTCGATACTCTCCTGGAGTCTATGATTCTTTTTGCCTTAGTCAGCAGTCCTCACTGTTGAGGCATATGTTATTTTCCCTGATATTCTCCGACTTTCTTAAAAAGCAAATCCCGTATTTTGATAATGAAAGTGTTTAAGGGAAAAATACTTTTTACCACATAACTCTGACCAGTCTTGGTAGAAGACTACTTTTAAATAGAAAATATAGGATTTTCTGGAGAGGACTCTATTTCACTGTATACTTGGAAACTGCTACTTATAAAAAGTTATTTGTATAAAATGACACTAAATACTTATGAACTCACCAGCATTTGTAAAAATGCTGATACTCGCTTTTCAAATAACTTGTATTCTCAGGTCAGCATTAGACAGGTACAATCCAGGGGCTTCTGTTGAAGACTATTTGGTGCCAAGCTGCACTTAGACTATTACTTGTATTACCTTGATGTATTGTAATGTAAACCATGTAAAACTATTACTATTAATGCAATGGTTGTTGTAATTTGATTTACTATACTACATATGTTGTGATACTTGACATGACGTCATCCACCCCAGAACGTTTCCGCCGTTCCGGTTTTGGGGTGTGACAAAATTGATCCATTACATTTTTTGGAAATCAAATCACTTCCAGATCCATTTAAGAGTTAAATTTGAAATCCAAAAATGTTTTGAGAAACCAAACGATTTTATGTAAATGTCAGGAATTAGGAAAAAACGAGATGGTTAATTGGTTGTCATTTTCAGGTGAGTATATAGAAGCATAGGTAACCAATTCTTCCAGCGGAGACTATCGCATAGTCTTTCCGACGTTGATGTTGTTCTTGATGACGATGATGGTAGCAATAAAGAGGGAGAGGGAGAGGGAAGGGAGAGGCAATGGAGAAGACCATTGTCATCATCTCCTAAAACCCAACACCACCCTCCATTTCCATATATGTGTGTTTGATGGACGATCTGAAACTCAACAACGGTGGCAAGCACGAACGATAGCTAGGGTTCTGGTTTAGCAGGCAGTGTAGATAGGTGATACAGAAGAAGGATTATGTTGAAAGTGTTGGTGTTAGCACCGAAAAATCTAACCGGAGTAATCAGTAAAAACCCAAATGAAAGTTTACATTTGGCGCGGAGATCTGGAAAAGTGAACAGGAGATCTGGATACATAACTGTCCGTTAACCATTTTGTCGGAGAAGACAACGTTTCCAATGGAGGGATGGGATTTAGTTGGTGGCTGTCTGGCCGATCTGAAACTCGGCAACTCTGGAAAATACAAACGATGGCTAGATTTTGGTTTAGCAGGATGGGTGAGAAAAAAGAGGGCTCGTGGCAGCGGCGGTTTTGGTTCAACATCTCGTGGTTTTGGCAAGGTTTCTAGTGATTCCAATGATGACTTCTGGTGGCACCAGTGGCAGCACCTGGTGGCTCCTTCCTGTTTCTAAATTCAACGGTTCATGTGGTCTAACATATTTAATTTGGAGATAAAGAGAAAATGGGGGGAGATGAATTAGATCTTGGTTTTCAGGGGTTTTTGCTATTATTGAGTTCATCTGATGTTGATTTGGTTTGAGAATTTTTTAAACAGTTTGTTGAATGGAATGTTTAATCAATTTAAGAACTAAATGGGTAATTTTGAATGAACGATAAGGATTGTTTATGTAAGTTAAATATGCATTAGTTATAAATAAAGAAATGAGTATGTGTAATGTTGTCCTTATTTTCTATTGATTATATATATATATATATATATATATATATATATATATATATATATATATATATATATATATATATATATATAAGAATGTTCAAATAAGAGCAATTATATAATTGAGAAGACACTAACGCTTGTGAGCCACATATTTACCCACTTATTTTTTTAATAAAAGTCCAAAAAAATATAAAATATTAATTAAAAAAAAAGAGAAAAAAATAATTGTGGTTATTATTAAACCACCACCACTACCATCCAACGCCAGCCGCCAACCATATTCAACACCTCCACCACCTACTCCCCTACACCACCACCACCCACCCCCTACCACAACCACCCATATCCTCCCACCACCTACACCCACCACTTTACAACCCACACCAACCACCAACCACCACCACCACCTCTTACACCCACACCCACTATTGACACCAATACCGACCACCACCCACCACATACTGATCACACACTGCCCACACCCACCACCAACCGCCACCACCACCACCCATACCCAACACCCACCATTACCCGCCGCTCACACCCACCACTAACCACCAACACCACCACCACCCATACCCAACACCCACCACTCATCACCACTAACTACCACCACCACCCACCACCTACCACCACCACCACCCATACCCAACACCTACCATGCACACCCATACCTACCACCACCACCTATCACCTTCTCCACCCAATACCAACCACCAATACCCACCCAACACCCCTCCACAACCACCTCCACCAAACACCACCAACCAACCAACCCCACCACTCACAACCACCCACCACCGCCCACCAACCACCACTACCCATTAACCGCCCCCAACACCCACCCATCCACTATCACCAATATGTTGGATTAGGTGTCTAAGCCAATAACTAAATTAGTATATACTTGAATTATTAGCAAAGTCCTCAAACATAGTAATTGAATATGATGACTTTTAGAGAGAGAGAATGATTTATTGATTTATTATATGATTAATAAATAACAATAAATAAATTTATTAATATATATTATGGAAATAATATATTAATTAGAAATAGTATTACTTAATTAATTAGATTAATTAAAAGTGCAAGGGTTAAAATGTAATTGTCAATAGTTGAACAAGAGAGGTTCCAAAACCTTCTTAGGAAGGGCTGGACAGTTTTAGGGTATTCTAGGGCATCTGGAACATTCCTTGTAGATAAATAGGAAGATGGATAATTACCAATTTGAATTAATATAAATTTTATTCATTTTAGGGTTATCTTGGGTTTCCAAGCTGCACTATAAAAGGAACCCTTGGCCTTAGAATTTCGGTCACTCCTTTTTTCCAAGCTAAGGCCAAAACTTCCATCTCCCATCTCCTCTCTCTTTAAGTCTCCTTGTTGCTACGGTTGGGTGTGAACCATCATAGGCACGAGATTTATGGTGCTAGCTTCCAAGAGTTTTCAAGAAGGATTGTTTCATTGTTAACTACAACAATCTAGAGGGATGTTTTCTTCTATGAATTTTGAAATTACCTAGGGTTATAGGGTTTTTGTTGTTCAATAGAAGGTTACTTCAATAGTGTTATATTTATATCTAATTGGTTGCGTGTATCCTTAATTGTATAAGGATTTATCTACGTTATTGAATTTAAAACCCATCAGTGGTATCAGAACGTATGGTTGTCTAACAATTGAATGTGCATTGCTTGAACTTGAACAAAACCTTAATTGGAGGAAAGAAAAAATCATCATTCTGTTGTGACACCACATTGTGGTGTTTTTCCACCACGATGTGGAGATCTTTGGATCCGCGTTTTTCATCGTTCTGCCATGATGTGGCAATCGTCTGCCATGACGTGGTGAACCCTCTGATTAGCGAATTTATTTTTTGCTTCATTCAAAATTGATTAGGCTAATTACGTTAGATAATATCTTTTAGTTGAGTAAAACTAAATTGTTGTCTTAGTATCAGATATCCTATATCTTGAATTTGTTAATTTTCATAAGATTTAAATTAATTTAATAATATGTTAATTAAAAGATATAGTTTAAATCTTAAAAAATTTATTTTAAATTATTTTTTATTTCCATAAACGTAATTTAAACCTAGTATTTTGGAAAAGTACTTAAAATACACCCTATATATAATATGAAAAGTTAATTACTATAGATATAAGATTAAGTCAGTCAGATAGCTAGTATGCCTCATTTACAAAGCTGAACTATAAGGGGAGGGGAGTATAAGGAAACTGCCTATAAAATGGTAGTTGAATGAGTGTCCACTCTCACCCACCGCTTCCTTGATTGGTGGATGGTTGTTAGCAGAAAGGATCTGATAGGACATTAACTTCACTAAAAGTATAATGTTATTAAAGTAACTAAACTACATTTAAAAATATCAATCTTGGTTACTTTAGGAAAAAGTGAAAATTATGTTAATCCATGAAATTGCACATTAAGCTTTATATGTTGTTAGTCAAGCGTGTGTGGTTAACCAACTCACTAATAATGACTATAAAGAGTATTAATGGGTATCTCGAGAATTATCATTGTTAATGGAGCGCGTGTGGTTAACCGACATATTATTTTGGAGATGATAAATGAGATCAAGAGTGCCAAGAATATTTGTATGGTTGTTCACATCTTGTTTGTGATAATCGGTATCGTATTCACAAATAGAAGAGCATAATATGAGATTAAACATCTCATTGATAGATTCAATGAATCTCAAAAGATCTAGGAATTTCATTTAGATTGAAATTTGTTTTACCTACCTTTATAAAATTTACAATTAGATTACGACATCTCTCTTGTAGATTGTGAACTGCATAATTGGGTCCTAGCCTCAAATATTTATTATGAGTTAAATATTAAGGATTATTTTATCATCTAACTAAAACTATCTTTCTTTTTCTATAGATGTCTACTCTTGGTGATGCTTCTGTACCTTCATCTTCTACCCACAACTCGGGTTTCTCCCTTCTATCGATCATGTCCAAGCTGACATTTAATGGCACCAAAATTAATGATTGGATGCATAACACAAAGATAGCTCTTCGATTCGAGGGCAAAGAATATGTCTTAGAAGAAAACTTGTTGAAATCAATGAGGCCAAAGCTACTACACAACAACTAGCATCCTATAGGAAACACTATGATGATGCAACAAAAGTTGCTGCATCATGGTCGCTACTATGGCCCCTGATTTGTAGAGGTTCTATGAGAACTATTGGCCCTATGAGATGAATAATGACCTTGTGGAAAAATACCACAAGAGATCTCATCAAGATAAAAGTGGTCAAAGCTCTCATGGCTTGCAAAATAAAAGAATGAGAGTCTAAGTGTAACCATGTAAAGAGAATGAAAAGGTACATGGAATGCCTAGTTAGGCTCAATGTGCAGTTTGATGAGGAGTTGGCCTTTGATATGGTCTTGAAATCCTTGCCAAATTATGATTAGTTCATTTTGGCGTATCATTTGAACAACATAGAAACCACATTGGCCCAACTCCACAACTTGCAACATACTGCTGAGTTGGGAGTGAAGGAAAACAATCTATCCCCTTCTACTAATGCATCGTTCTCATCATTGGTCAAACCAAAGGGAAGAAAAGAAAGGTTTTTCCCAAAGTTAACTAGAAGAGCAAGACCCATGTTGGTTCATCTATCATTGTCCCAAAGGTAAAGCCCAGTTCAGACATTATAGCCGTTAGTGACCCAAATAAGGTCACTTGTTACTATTGCAATGACAAGGGTCATTAGAAGAGGAGCTATTATAACATCAGTTTTCTTGGATGATTCGAATTCGGGTTTCAGAGGGTCAAAAGGTTGGATTTTTGTGAAAAGGGGGTCCTCACGACGTGAGGCATGGAGGCTCACAACATGAAGAGGGCCGCTTGAAGACTCTATCCAATACTGAGCTCACGACGTGAGCAATAAGAGCTCAAAATGTGTAACGCCCGGGTTTCAGGGCTAAGCATTTTTGTCAATGTAATAGTCTAGGTCAACTCTTGTAACTCTTTTTGAAGTAATAAAGATGAAATATTTGAGTATTATGTGAATTATGTGTGTTTATGTGTTTATTATTTAATTATAAGTGTATAATTAATAAATAATAAAAATAAGCGTCAAAATTTAAGTGTGAGATAAGCCCTATATCTCTACATAAAGTTGTAGACTACGTCTCAAGGTTTCCGTACATATAAAGAACGCCGAAATCCGAGTTATAACGAAGAAGTTATGGCCCGTCGAAGTTTTACGGCAAAACCGGCACGGCACCGGGAAGCGTAAATAGTGAATTTACGATAGAGTGAGATTTAGCCTTAGCAATCTAATTGAAAGTCGTAGAATATGTTAAACTAAGAACATCGATAAAAAGAACGCCCAAATCTGACTTCGTATGAAGAACTTATGATTTTTCGAAGTTTCGGAATAGCAGTGTACAGCCCGAAATTCGAATATTAGATTGAGCAACCTAAACGAGAATCGAAGATCTCGTTGAGAGTAGTGTAACGAGAAAAAGATGGGCGAAAACGGATGTCGGATGAAGTTATGAGGATTTAACGGACCAATCATGTCCCGGCCCGTTAATAATATAAAATTTAAAATCGAGCCAAAATTAGCCGACGAAGTCTAAACGAAATTTGTAGAGTACGTTCCCACCTTCGCGTGGATATAAAGAACGTCAAAAGCGGAGTTCGTATGAGAAAGTTACGAATTTTTAAAGTTGGAAAGTAAACTTGCGAAACTGATGCATGAAAGGATGACGTGGCCGAACTCCCAGCCGACGGATGAAATCGCTTCGGATGGTGACACCTGGTGCGAGGGTTACGCCCAGCGTAGCGAGGATACGCCTAGCGTCCGGAGAACGCCCCGCGTCCGAGGCCAAGTACGCCCCGCGTACTTTGGTTCTTATCCGTCCGATGGAGTGCAAGACAGCTGGTCCGAGGCTGGCAATCTTATCCGAGGAGTACGCCCAGCGTACCCTCGTTACGCCCAGCGTAATGTCCGAAGCAAGACCCTATAAATTGAGGTGCGAGGCTGCCATTTCTCTTCACCCCAAAACCTCTTCTTTCTCTCACTAGTTTCTCTCTCTAGCTCATCTAAACCCTCCTAAGCCCTAGGTAAAACCCTTAGCACCCTAGGGAAGCCCCGAGGCTCCCGGAGTCCCGAGAAAAAGGAGTTTTTCGGTTTCGAAACGCTGCTCCAATTAAGTTCCGGTTCTCGATAAAAATCGCTGTAAGTGTGCTACGCTTACGCAATTTTTAATATAGCTTTCAAATAATTATAGGAATGTTATTAGGTCCTTAAAATAATTATTTGGGCTATTATTATGAGTATTATTAACGCTTAATAATACTCGGACTAATTAATTTGTCGTGGTTATCGTTAAACTAAACCCTAGTGGTATCGATACTAGGTTTTATCGAAGGAATATCGTTTTGAGAGTATCGAAGCGCTGTCCGAGTGCTAAGTCACCACCTAATCAGGTGAGTGCATAGTTACTTTCAGCTTACACATAGATATGAAGTATTTTATATAAATTACGTGCTATGTGTGCATATTATCTGAATACTTGCTATCTAGGCTGGATGAACATTGTTATACATGTTTTCAATGATTTAAACTGTATATGTATTTTATATCTACGAAAATGTTGGGGTAAAACATGGGTAGATGTAATAGCTAATGTGTGATAAAATGATGAGAGGCCTCGATGTTGATGTTGTTGTTTCTGTCATCTAGCGGAGTATGGATGACGACCACGGACTCTTCTAGACAGTCCAGTGGAACACTAGCAGGCTCGCAACCTGTAGGTGTTTGTGAACGATGTGTTCACCGGTGTACTCCATCCCCCACATGGTTGCCTTTAGGACATTTATTGCTGAGGAATCCCCTTAGCAGTAGTGTCCGTCCCGATGATGATCCTTAGGCTAGGTCCCTTATGATAGGTGTTTAGGGACGTAAAGTGAGGATAACGGGAATGGGTAATCGGGTTATTGTTGATTGATGAAATTAATAAACTTATTTATTGTGGGTTGAAAACCCTATGTGCTCACCAGGATCCCAAGCCTGACCCACTCAGTTTTATGTATTACAGGTAGTGGCGCATGAGCATAGGTGTGATGTTTTGGACGGGGGATTACGGATATAGGCCTATAGATATGAAATAATGTAGTAAGGCTTATATTGTACCGTTTATGCTTTTGATCTGTACGAACATGACATCCCGAGTCTTTTAATGAAATACATTTCTATGGAAATGCTTTTGATAAATCTTTATCATATTTTTGTTTTGGGACAAATTCCGCAACACTTTCATTGAAAATGTAACTCTGATTTTTAAACAAAGCATAAACAAACCGGTCTTTTCTGGCCGTGATTTTGGGGATGTCACACAATGTGAGGATCGCTGTAGCCCAAGCCCATGAAGTTTTAGGGTTTCCAACAATTTAAGTCCCTTATCTTGGGTTTAGGGTTCATTTCTCATCATGTACCTTCCCTAACTTAGAAGACCCTAACCCTAATCTATCTTGGTGATGTTGGATCTATTTTTTGTGTCCTGGTGGACAGAATAAGAAGAATAAGAGGTTCTAGAGTGTCTGTTCAGCAAGGAGGTTTCATCATCATCATCTTGTGCACATTTTGGACCATTGTAAGTGTACGCAATCCAAGTTTTATGAGCTCAAATTGCTAGATCTAAGTTATATGCTCCTTTTTGCCTGTTTATGTTAGATTGCATGCTTTGGATCCATTAAGTTGGCAACTTTATGGATTAATGAGTCATTCTCTATGATTTAGTCTTATTGATCTAGAGTGTGGTTATAATTTATGAATCTTGTTTGAGTTTTGGGAAATTTCTTGTCATTTTGACGTAAGATGGGTTTAGGACATGCTTGGGGCATGCATGTCCAATAAGTAATCGTTTTTATTCGCCTTTGGAGTCCTTTTTAGCTTCTGAGAGAAGTAAGATTCAAGTCATAATGGATTAAGGACTTAAACATTGAGTTTTTAGCCTCAGACTGTTCTCACGACGTGAGACACAAGGTATCACGATGTGAGAAGCGCCTGGTCCTATTTTTGGTCATTTTGTTGGGGCTCACTATGTGAGAAAGCTTTTCATCACGTGAGGGCTACCCCGTTGAATTTCCCTTGACTGAGGTGACTATGTTTAGTCGTGATGAGTTGGAATTTGATTGAGTGAACTCTCACGATGTGACCAAGGCTATTCATGATGTGAGATGTGGTTTTTGGGTTTTGGGGCCTTGTTGGGCCCTAGTTTTATGTATGTGGGCCTTTTGGTGCTTGGGTCGATTTAGAGCTTTGGGTATCTTTTAGGAGTTCGGGCTTCCTCGGATTAGGCCCAAGATGGGTTTTGGGCCAATTAAGAAGTTGGGCCATAACGACCTTTTGATGCTATTGGTGGGCCTCAGATTTTGGGCCAAGTGAGGAGGGGGTAAAATGGACTTTTACCCTTAGTGTTGAACAATCAGGCTTGGATCCTAGTTATGGGTTGTGGACCATTTTTTTATTTGGTATTATTTGTTGGTGCTAGCGCGTCAGGATTTTTTGGATCAGTAGTCCGAGCTTTTATCCAACATATTCGATAGCTTGAGGTGAGTCTTCCTTACCATGTTTAGCGGGTCGAAGGCACCAATGCTAACTCAAGGTTTCTTATGTTAGGGTGCTAGATGTATGCATGACTCTTACATGTGTATGTGTTTATAAGCTTAGTGGGTGGGGCCTAAAGGTTATTCGATACACTATTACTTGTTATACTTGAATGTTTGTATGATGAGTGGGGCCGTTGTGCGAGTTAGGGAGAGGCCCTTTATACTCAGTGTGTGGGGCCCGTTATGCAAGTTAGGGTGAGGCCCAATACACTCATTGGGCGGGGCTTGTTGATTGACATATATGTATGTCGGGTGGGGACCTATGATGGGTAGGGCCCATTATGTGTTTGATATGTATGGTTTGTGGTACTTTGGGGGACTCACTAAGCATTATGCTTACTGTTTTCATGGTTATGGTTTCAAGTGCTTCCAGTTCGAAAGGGAAGGGCCCGGCTTGATCGCAGCGCATCCACCCATGTTTCCGCATTATGATGATTTTGGGACTGTGCTCTACTAACTAATTTATTACAAAGTACTTTTAAATATTTAGAAAAGGTGTGTTGAATGTTGACTTAAAATATAATTATTGTTTTGGCTTAATTAAAAATAAAAGTTTTACCTCATAAATTTGGGTTGTTACAAGTTGGTATCAGAGCCTTGGTTTGAGGGATTCAGGGAAACTCTGGGGTATGTCTAAACTCAAACTGGGGAATTGATAATCTTTTGAAAGAAAACAAGTTCCTAAATTTTTTTGTAAAAATGCAATAAATTTCTAAAAGGATTTTATAAAGACAAAGGCGGTGTGGTGTGTGCAATCGGCCAAGCTCAAGTAACAGATTCCTAGAATACCCGTACATGTTATATGATATGATTTGATTTTTAAATCTGTGAATCGCATGCTAGATTAGGGCTAAGGATTTGCTCAGAATTTCATACTAGGAGAGATGCCTTTATATGCCTGATTGTTTGAGCTCTTAGAATTGCATGCTAGTATGGTTTTCAGATAGTTGGATAGAAGGAATTGATTAGTTGGTATGCCGGTTAGATTTTCTGTTGCATGAATGTTGCTTGCTTTGTGCTTTGTGGGACTCCTAGTGATGTGGGTTAGCTACTAATTGAATATGTCAAGTCACATGTTGCATAGGTTAAATAACCTCATAGTGATGGATTTGACCCTATTGCGTAGCTCTTGTCTGAGTCCAACCGTTATATGGATGAATATTTTACTCGAAGGATTATTTAAGCTTTGTTGCATGTCATTGTATTCATGAGGTGGTTTACTGACATTATGGGGAGTTCTTCAGCAGCTGATGGCAGGGTGAGGCCGGAAACCTAGTAAATCCTAGGAAGTGCTTCAGTGGGTTTAGTCATGTTGTGTTTGCAAATTCTTGGAATATCAGTTTGAGAAGGTGACTTAGAGGATTCACGATGATTCTTGAGGAGAGTATGGATAGGTGTGGAAGGTAGTATTAGGCCCGTACTACTGAAAGAACAAGATCTGTACATGAATAGATGAGAGTCTTAGAGAATCTAGGAGACTTGTTGGATGTATATTCTTGGGTATGTTTTGATTATTGGGATGATGGTTTTGTCTCGGTGTGGCGATGAGCACACTAGGATGAGGTTCAGGTTCTGGTATAGGCTCATGTTCAGGTACTGAGCCAATTGATGAGCGGATGCGGGAGTTTATCTCGTCGAAGATCACCGACGACATTCTGGAGCAGACTCCTGTGATCTTTCGTACTGTCAAGGAAGGGATTATGGAGATTTGGATAAGATTATGGGCGCATTCCATACTGAGGTTATGGCTATTGTTGGAGCTCACTACAAAGATCTAGGAGAGAGCTTTGTTGGTTCCGCAATATACATCGGACGAGGAGATGAAGAAATATGTTATCATAGAACACTGAGGGATGCTATCAAAGAGTTTGTGAGTTTGTCAGGTTGCGAGACCTTGAATGATATTACTACTAGAGCTTGAGAGTATCAGATTAATTTCGATCAACTCGGGAAGAGGAAGCCAGAGCCAACTCAGGATTCATATTCGAGAGGCCATCAGGGTCGGGACCGTTATGCCAAGTGTGGGAGGATCCATGAGGGATGATGTCAGGTGAAAGACCGAGGGTGTTTTAGTTGTGGTCTGATGGGTCACTTCAGTAGGTATTTCCCCCATGGGTCATCTCTGATGTGTTTTCACTACAACCAGGTGGACCACAAGAATGTCGACTGTCAGATATTGAGGGGTGGAGCAGTGAGTGCACCTGCTCCAGTTACTTTGAGGGTCGTTGGTGGTCGTGAGGGTAGGACACGAGCCCCACTAGTGAACAGCCTATCAATCTAATGTCAATCACTGGGTGCCAAAGTTTCATCAGATGTTGTTACGGATATATGGGCTTTTTCTTTCTTCATGCTCATTACCAGTATTTATTTTCTTGCCTTGGAATCTTGTATTGGGATGGGCCTGCATTATCTTGGTCCAGTTCTCTACTATCACCTGAGTTATATCCTAAAGAATTGTTATATGCCATTCTTGCATGCCAGGAATCTTTAGAGTGTCGTATCTTGATGAACGAGTTTTATCTATTCGGTTGTTGTTCCGATTCCTTGATGGGGTCAGTCCAGGAGTAATGTTTGGAGATCTATAGCTGAATCCAAAGGAGTAGTTCACCAGTAGAGTCAGAGTTGCAGAAGTGCTAGCATTTGTTTTGGTAGGATCGGCCGCTGTGTATGGAAGGACCTTTGGGTCCAAATCACTATCGTTGCTAGGGAAGGAGCGGTAGCAAGAAGATAAAGGTAGCAGTAGCATTGGTTGTTTGGTCATTGGATGTGCGAATGGGATTTCATAATTGTGAAGGTGAAGATGGTTAGAATTCAGAGATCCTTCTAAGGATGGGAAGTTGGAGTGAAGATCTGCTCGTTCAAGTCAAGGGTTATAGTCTGTTTTTCCATCATAAAGAAATTAAGGACTTGGAGTGTCTCATGGAAAGTGATTGGGACTATTGGGCTTGCTGAGATTTCGAGGACTATTCATCTGGATTTTAAAAGTCGTGCGACCATCGAGATTGGATAGTAATGGAAGGCTTGCATTTGTGAGCTTAGGATGTAGACAAGTTGAATTGCAAGGTTGTGGATTGGATTGGAAATCCCTAAAATCTAATGGATTGGAAGGACGCAATCAAGCCCAAGTGGGAGACAATCGGTTGTCTAAAGGATTGAACAGGGAAGGATATTTGGGTTTTGTTTCACATCTGTAGTGATGCATGGCGGGTATGTGGATGGATCCTGGTCGAGGATGAGGTTAGGGCCTCTCTGTCTGTTCTTGTCTGATTAAGGCTCTAGGTTTCGAAGCATGACTCAAGCACCTAATTGGGATATAGTCGGATGCATATTTGACTCAGTATGATTGGGGTTGATATGGTATAGGTGTAGTAAGACCATGGGTGGTAACCATGGCGGGTTAGAGGTGTCATAAGATTGCGGTGTGGTCGTAGCATTTACTGGATTGGCAGATAGTATGGGAGTGTTATAAATCTGCAATAGGATCGTAGTACTCTCCAGGTTAAGATAGACCATCGTTGGGTTGGTCATTAGTATAAAGGAGGTTCATTTTGTGCCTTAGCAAGGTGGACAGGATTGTTGAAGAGCATCTCTCTATTATAAGAAGAGGACCATTGGGGTCCAGGGCAAGGTTAGGCCTATGTAGCTCTCGATTGGGTGAGACCTGTGGGTGAGGCCCGCATGATTATGGTAGTGTAGGTGAGACCTGGTAGAGACCAGTTTGGTTAAGGTTTTGGGTCTTGGTTTTAGTGGGATAATTATGTGGTCAGTGATTGCTAAAGGGTGATGCATAGGCTAGGGTAGCCTTATCAGTTGGACTCTCAGAAACCTGGTTCCTAGACTAGGTGTGAAACTAGTAGTCTCAACGATGGTTTGCGGATTTTTATACCCCAGTCTAGTGAATGGATGTCGTGAATTAGAAGATTTTAGGTGAAATGCAAGTGTAAATCCTTGGATCTCAGGTTTTGAGTTATGTACCAAGTTAGTTTTTTGTCGAGAATTACGTTGGAAGTTGATGGTCTGTGTGTGTGCATATATATATATATATATATATATATATATATATATATATATATATATATATATATATATATATATATATATATATATATATATATATATGCAAGATCTTACCTCAAGAGGTTATGGGACTTCATAATTATAGCAGCAACATATCAGTTCGACTATTAAGGAATTTGTGTCTTGTTCAGTACTAGAATATTTAACTCGCAGATTGTATCATGTTACTCATTATCTTCATGGATTCGTTAACTTCAGGATGAGTCTTTTACTCGAAGGATTATATAAGCTTTCTACCAAGTGAAAAGTTTTAGCAGCAAGGATCGGTCAGTGATTCTGTTTTTAGTGGAAACAACAAGATAATCAAGGAACAGAAGTGTTAAGTTCAATCGACATACGAAGTGGGATTGTAATGTCAGTGTTTCACCATGAGCTATCTGTCAGGGGGTCAGACATGGTTTAGAATTTTGGATTTCAGGCAGAATATTAATGTTTATTCTTCAGGGGTAGTAGAAGAAGTGTTCTAGTTGTCCGATGTGGCTGGGAGGTAGTAAGGAGTGATTTCGAGGATGAAATCTAGTTTAAGTGGGGGAGAGTTGTAACATCAGTTTTCTTGGATGAATCCAATTAGGGTCTTGGAGGGTCAAATGGTTGGATTTTGGTGAAAAATGGGTCCTCACGACGTGAGGCGTGGAGGCTCATGACATGAAGAGGGTTGAATGAAGATTCTATCTGGGACTGAGCTCACAACGTGAGGATCGTTGCAGCCCAATCCCATGAAGTTTTAGGGTTTCCCACGTATTTAAGCCCCTTTATCTCGGTTTTAGGGTTCATTTCTCAGCCTCCACCTTCCCCTAACTCAAAAACACTAACCCTAATTCATCTTGGTGATGTTGGATCCATTTTTAGTGTTTTGGTGGCTAGAAGAAGAAGAATAAAGGTTCTAGAGTGTTGGTTCAGCAAGGAGCTTTCATCGTCATCATCATCTTGTGCACATTTTGAAAGATTGTAAGTATCCAAGATCCAATCTTTATGAGCTCAAATTGCTAGATCTAATTTCTAAGCTCCTTTTTGCATGTTTATGTTGGATTTCATGCTTGGGATCCATAAAGCTGGCAAGTTTATGGATCAATGAGTCATTCTCTATTATTTAGTCTTATAGGTCTAGAGTGTGGTGATAATTTATGAATCTTGTTTGAGTTTGGGGCTATTTCTTGTCATTTTGACCTAGGATGGGTTTAGGACATGCTTGGGCATGCATGTCCATCAAGTAATCGTTTTTATTGGCCTTTGGAGTGCTTGATAGCTTCTGAGCGGAGTAGGATTGAAGGCTTAATGGATTAAGGACATAAAAGTTGGGTTTTTAGCCTCTAACTGTTCTCATGATGTGATACAAAAGGTCTCATGACGTGAGAAGCATTTGGTCCTATTTTAGGTCATCTTCTTGGGGCTCACAAAGTGAAAAGGCTTTTCACGATGTGAGGGTAGCCCCATTGACTTTCCCTAGACTGAGTTGACTATGTTGAGTCTTAATGAGTTAGGATCTGATTAAGTGAACTCTCACGACATGAGATGTGGTTTTGGGCTTTTGGGCCTTGTTGGTCCCTAGTTTTCTGTATGTGGGCCTTTTTGGTGCTTGGGCCCATTTTGAGCATTGGGTATCTTTTAGGAGTTTGGGTCTCCTTGGATTAGGCTCAAGATGGGTTATGCACCAATTAGCAATTTGGGCCCTAATGGGCTTTCGAAGCTATTGGTCAGCCTCGGATTTTAGGCCAAGTGAGGAAGGGGTATAATGGACTTTTCCCCTGAGTGTTGAACAATCGGGCTTGGATCCTAGCTATGAGTTGTGGACCATATATTTTATTTGGTATTATTTTTTGGTTCTAGTACGCGAGAATTTTCTAGATCGACAGTCCGAGCTTTTATCTCATATATTCGATAGCTTGACGTGAGTCTTCCTCAACGTGTTTAGCGAGTTGAAGGCACCAATGTTGACCCAGGGTTTTTATGTTAGGGTACTAGATGTCTGCGTGACTCGTGCATGTGTATGTGTTCATATGCTTTGTGGGTAGGGCCCAAAGGTTATTCTATATGCTATTAATTGTTATACTTGCATGTTTGTGTATTGGGCAGGGCCCGTTGTGAGAGTTAGGGAGAGGCCTGTTATACTTAGTGGGCGAGGCGCGTTATGCAAGATAGGGTGAGGCCCGTTACACTCATTAGGCGGGGACCATTGATTGACATATTTGTATGCCAGTCAGGGCCCATTATGTGTTTGATATGTATGGTATGCGGTATTTTAGGGAACTTACTAAGCTTTGTGCTTACGGTTTTTCATGGTTATGGTTTCAGCTACTTCCAGTTCGAAAGGGAAGGGCTCGGCTTGATCACAACACATCCACCCATGTTTCCGCATTATGATGATTTTGGGACTGTACATTGAAGACTAGTTTCTTACAAAGTACTTTTGAATATTTAGAAAAAGGGTGTTGAATGTTAACTTAAAATATAATTAATGTTTTGGTTGAATTAAAAATAAATTTTTTACCTCATAAATTTGGGTCGTTACAGCTGCCCCAAGTACTTGCAAGAAATTAAGAATGGCAAGGTAAAGCCGTCGTCAGCAGGCATATAAACTATTCAAACTAATAACTCACAATCTACTCATTCTTGGGTCCTTGATACAAGATGTGGTTTTCACATTTCTTCTGATTTGTAGGGACTAAAAGAATGTGAATCGGTAGAGCATGCAAGGATGAATATGATAATCGGGAATAGGCGAACTTCTCCTGTTACCAATATTGAGACTTATCATCTTATACTTAGTAGTGATGTTAGTTTATATTTGATGAATTGTTCCTATTCATCTGAAATGACGCAAAACATTATTTATTTTCTTGCATTGTTTAGAAAAGGTTTTCGTTACTCGTTTAATGATTTGAGTGGTTCAATTTTAGTTTATAAAGATGGGTATATTTGAAGCTTTACCTTGCAAGGGTGTGTATGAAACAGTTACTTGTGTTGATAGCTTTGCTAATAGTGTATTTCATATTGATTTGTCTAATAGTTTAGACAAGCCATGTTTGTGGCTTTGTGGCCTTGGATACATTAACAAGAAATGCATCGCCCAACTCCAAAAGAATGGAGTGTTAGAATCATTTGACCTAAGGCCAAATGATGAGAGTGAATCTTGTCTTTTAGAAAAGATGAAAAAATCACTAGTCACTGGCTCTTGTGAAAGAGTTGAAGGTTTGTTGAACCTCACACATACAGTTGTGTGTGGACCCTTCAGATCCATCACAAGAGATGTGTAACACTCGGATCTTGTAAGTTACCCTTTTTACCCTTGCTAAACAAGTTTTTTTTTCATTTTGGTCCTATGGCTAGTACATTGGACGTACTCTATGAGTACGCTTGGCGTACTAGCCAGACTCTAATTGTGGGCATTGACCACGTATGCTGGGCATACATTGGTTATGTTGGGCGTATGCTGGCTTGGGACAAACCCTAATTTTTAGGGTTTATGCCCTATCTAAGATTCTTTAAACCAACTCTTGGACATTTTAGACCAGCCTCCATATCTTCAAAACCCTACTTTCATCCATTAGCCTTTTGTGGTGCTTTTGAGCCATTGTAAATAACTTTGGTGTGTTTTGTGAATCTTGAAGTGGTAGAAGAAGGTTGAAGACTCATTCTTCGGAGAAGAGCTTAGAGATCCAAATTTATCTTCTTCATTTCGGGAATTTTGATGTATAAAGTCCATAACTTGTCAACTCTTTGTATAGATCTTCTTTTGAGCTTGTTTATGGCCATTTTAGTCCCTTTTGCTCGGTCCCTTTCAGCTAAGGTTGTTTCAAAAACTTAACCTTTTAGTTCTGGACATTTTAAGGGTCCCTTCAGCATAAAAATGAAAACTTTATGGTGTATATGGATTCATGCAAGTGTTAAGACCCTTCGTTAACCTCTTTTGAGCTCTAGAGCCCCCATTAAGCCATGTATGCACGTAAAGTTGCCAACTTTACAAGATAAATCATCTTTTGGGACAAGATATAAGAGTATGGAGTAGGGGCTAAATGGATTAAGAGCTTTTTGTTGTGGGGTGGCCAACTGGGGAGTACGTTGTGCGTACTAGCCCCAGAGTGTATACTTTAATCGTACGAGCTGAGTACACCCAACGTACTTAGCAGGTGGGCTTCGGTTTTGGTCTCTTAGGTTTTGGGCCATTGTTTAGTGCTCGTTTTTTGATCACTAAATGAACTAAAAAGCTCATTTTTATCCCCGGATTTTACAATTTACATCATTTTGAGCTTAAGAAGATAAATTTTTGTTAATGAGTGTAATCGACATAATATTTCTCAGTTGGTATTTTTCTACCCATTCAGTTGGGTTTTTGACTTGTCTTGCATGGGTTCCCCATCTGTTATTCTACAGGACGATGGGAGTTGGGATTCTTCTTATGAAGTCCAATGATTTTAAAGGAATTGACGGCTCATTAACTTTTTTTTACAAGTTCACCTAAGCTTCTTAGGTCCCCTCCTCCTTTTCTACAGGTTGGTGGGAGGTGGTTTTCTTGCACGAAATCCATAATATAGCACCACGTGCTTCTCATTTGAATTGACGGTTTTCATCACCACTTGTCATCACAAGTGCAACTCGAGTTTCCTGAGTTCCCCTCCTCCTATTCTACGGGTCTTGGTGGGAGATGGTTTTCTTGCACGAAATTCATAATATAGCACATCGTGCTTTGCATCGTAATTGATGGTATTCATTTTACTTGTTAATGCAAGTGCAACCTGTGTTTCATGGGTTCCCCACCTCCTAGTCTACGGGTCATGGTGGAAGTTTGACTTCCTCTTATGAAGTTCAAAAATCTATAAGGAATTGATGATTTTTATCTTGTGTATACAAGATTGCCTAAGCTTCTTAGGCCCTCACCACTTATTCAACGAGTCTTGGTGGGAGTTGGACTCATATTATAATGTCCAAATGGTTTCAGCAAGGAATTGACGGATTCGAAAGAAGATAGATTCATCACGAGCAAATTAAGGCGAATAAAAGATGTTTGGCAGATTGACCACGTCTCAGTGTTTTAGTCATATATGGCTCATCCGGACTCCGATTTAGGCGATTCAAGATGTTTCGGAAGCTAGACACAATTATCTACAAGTTTCGTGTTTTGAGTTTTCACTAATTCAGTGGTTTTCCAGTTCAAAATCGACGTGCAAATTGGGGTTAGTTTGCTGGAAGAGTTCCAATTCGAAAATAAGGTGCAATGTGGAGGACTAAAGCTGTACAATGGTAAAAGTGAAAGATCAAGGGCTAAAGTTGTTCCATGCAGAAAGTTAAAAGAAAGGGGTTAAGGCTGCACCATTCTTGAAAGTTGGAGGCTATTTTGTATAATTATGTTTTATATATTATGTTTACGTGATCAAGAGGAGGAGATACGGACGATACGACGAAAAAGAATTTTGATGCGTATATCCATAAACACACAGATGGGAAATGAGGAGGAGATGGTGTAAGTCCCTAATTTGCCTGTGTATCAATCAGATCCGTTTGATGGCACGGAATCCCAATCAAACGGATGATGTCAAATAAAATAGAAGAGAAGGAGAAGAAGAAGATGATGAATCTCAATGTATTAATGAATAGAATGATGATCCGGATACAAGAGATTCACACACACACACACACTAACACACAATAGTTCTTGTCTCTCTATGGTCGTAAACTCTCTTCGTGTTTCATCAATCTCTACTCCTCACCCTAACACCTATATATATATACAAGGGGAACATGGGCCGGAGAACATGGGCCGTAAATGGGTTTACGGTCGTAAACTCAACCGTAAACATGACCGTAAACTCCAGAAATATTACAGAAAAATATAATTGCCTAGAAAAGCAAAGTATAAACCATATTTTGACCCAACAATCTCCCCCTTGGTTTATAGCTTTCTTTTCTTAAATGACCCAACAAGCTCCCCCTAAAAAGTAGTTGGCTCTTCTTGTTGATCTTCATTGGGAGATTTGCTTCAGCATTTATCTTCAAATTCTTCACAACTTCAAGATGAACTTGATGAATCTTCAATGAATGACTTCATCTTGAGCACTTGAACTTTTCTTCAAGATTTGACATTGAACGCACGTTGGGTGAGGAGGCTTGACGTACTGATTCTTGAAAATTGGTGCTTTCAGCTTGAGAATATTCAGAGAGAACATCTCCAGAGAGAAATAATCTTCTGGATCACTTCAGCAGGTTTAAGATAGCAGCAGACTGATTGAGGAGACTTCAATGCAATCCGTCACATAATCTTCAATTTTAACTTCAACTTGCTTCTGGGGTTGAAAGATTGAATTTGAAAGAATAATCTTCATTTCTTGCTCCTTCGAATGAGAATTCTTCGATGCTCACGGACGAAGCTTTGGCTCAGAAATCTTCAACACAAACTCCATAAGTCTTATCTATACCTGAAATCACTTTTCAAGACAAAACAAAACTAAAAGAAAACTTAGCACACAAATTAAAACAGAAACAAAAATATTTTTGGATTTTTGATTTTTCTGAACAAGAAATAAAACAGAAATAACACTATTTTTGGATTTTTAATTTTTCTGATTTTTCTTTGATTTTTGAATTTTTCTGATTTTTTTATGTTCATTATTTTTAATTTTTAATTCTCCCCTAATATTTAAATTAGAAGAAACTATGACAAATTTAACAAAAATAAAAATGATATCTAACTTTAAGAGTGATTTGGTATCAAAGTTGTTGGACAACCTTATTCCACTTGTCGGTACCCTTATCTTCACATCTTCTTCTGTTCGATCACCAATATTGTGGTCCACTTAAACACGAAAAAATTTGTGACAGTTTTGGACATTTTACCGATGACATGATACATGTATATATCTAATTGTAACATTACTATCATGATTGGCCCTAATTCTTAAATAAAATTTTCTTATGACCATTTAACTGACTACAACCAGGGATATTATTGTCCACCTAAATCGAGCAACGAGATTTACAGACAATTTTTATGTGTTCAATTTTAAGTGTACTAGAACGTGTTTCCCACTTCCTGGCATGCCCCAACCATCAAGAACTTCCAGAGTACTCCTTACACCGGTTGAGCAGACAACCATTCAGAGAGAGGATAGATTCATAGTTCTATTACTTATTGTTTCAGATGGGTTGAGAAGTAGAAGGTTGCATATGTTGTGTACCAGGTCAGATTAGAAGTCACGCAAAGGAGACGGCATATGGCTAACAGATAAGAGGAATTTCATATATATAACATGCAGAGAAATAGAGTTGCATATGCTGTGTACCAGGTCGGATTGGAAGTCACGCAAAGGAGACAACATATGACTAATACACAGAAAGAAAGAAAATGATATTATACAGACCTAATTTATCAGAATTTACCAGTCGCCCCATACAACCGGAATTAAGGACAGAATCCGCACATCGAGGAAAAGTGAATCCATAGTTCTAGATACGGGTTATTTGATGTGACCGGTAGATTCCCATGTATATCTCGTTGCTCAACCTATCCGAGCGTTGTATTGTCAGGCTAAACGGATCTAACTAGGTCAATGTTTGTCAAGTCCTTGAATTTCTTATGTTTTAACTCCTCCTAGTCAAGTCCATTTAAAATCTTTCGTGCCTACCAACGCATCGAACACGGAGCCTAGACAATTCAGATTCAGTCCCTTACATAGAATCAGATTGCCTGTTATCACATGATTATATCACTTCCCAAAACATCTCCCTCAAGCACATTCCATTAACACCATATTTTGATTTTCTAATTTTCTAATGTTTTTGGATTTTTTTAAATTTTCTAATTTTTGTTTTGTTTTTTTATTTCTCCCCCTAAATTTGTGCATAGGAGAGAAACGAAAGTAAATGCGCAAATTTAAACTATCCTAAAACAAAAATTAGTCTTTAAAGCGAATCAGCTTAAGAAAAACTCAGGAGTATAGAGAAGAAAATGCAAATCGTAATTCACCGATTGAATCTGCATTCAGAAGGTCTGAGAACAACAAGCATAATCTCATAACAGATCCGAAAATTCTTCATATCATTAAGCACTAACCCCATTTGTGATCTCTTCCTTTCTTCCTTTCCCGCAAAGGATACATACTCTCAAATAATGTTCTGAGTGTTGTACAGTTGAGAGATGTCTCCTACCATGTGCCTGGAACATCCACTACCAACAAACCGAAGTCTGATGATATGCCTCCATAGCTGCTCCGACACAGAGCGCGATTAATTGGTCATTGAAACCCCGTCCATTTTGAAACTGTGTCGACCTTTTTCATCCATGCAGGGTACTCTCTCCCATGACATATCCTGCTTATCACAAACAGAAGACGATGAAATATTAGAATCATTAGAAGATTTGGGAGTTTTCACCTTTGGTACCCATCTATATTCGGGTTTAACCCATTTCTTGTTCGATCTGATGGGTGCCTCGACACTTGATTTGGAACTCGAAGCCGTCTGCCTAGATGACTTTGACCTAACCGGTCTTGGCTTCACAGGAGCATCTCTTGAACTAGACTTCTGGGCCAGCATTCCCTTCTTGTTCTTGGGAGTTGGATGCTTGGCCTTGGGAGTTGGATGCTTGGCCTTGTGGGTTTGATTCTTGGCCTTTTGCGCGTTCCAGTCACCATTTTCTGAACGTGACCTGGAAGGGTTTCTTTTGAAGTATCTCCCACTTGGCGCGTTTTTCCATCCTTGTGCATAGTAGGGAACGTATGCACTATTAGGACAATTTCTGGCAATGTGTCCAGGTGTTCCACAGTGAAAACAAGTCTTTTTCTTCACTGTGAAGTTATTTATTCCTGCCCCTGGTGGCGTATCCATGCCTCGTTTCTTGTTGTTCCCACATGCACACTTGCAACAAGCACTCTGTTGCGCTGGAATTGGAGGCCTGTATTTCTCAACGGCAGGTTTGTTAGGAGTAACAGAATTTGAAGCT
Source organism: Lactuca sativa (assembly GCF_002870075.4). Classification (NCBI taxonomy): domain Eukaryota; kingdom Viridiplantae; phylum Streptophyta; class Magnoliopsida; order Asterales; family Asteraceae; genus Lactuca; species Lactuca sativa. The sequence continues at coordinate 190,926,024 of NC_056629.2, forward strand.
ATAGATTCTGAGTTCAAGGTGTCATTGGTTTGTTCAGTAGTGCTCTCCTTGTTCTCATCTTCTGCTACTTTACCTGCACATGAAGTAGAAACATTAGTATTTTCAACATTAATAACTCCTCCTGACACAAATCCAGCTTGTTTGCCATATTGAAGATGTGCCTCCCTGGTAATTTCTTCCTGTGTCATAGGGATGGATGTGTAGTTATAATTGAAAGGTGGAGGAACACTATCATACCCTAGACCCTTGTTTTGATTATTTTTAAATTTTAATTGGGTTTCAAATAAGGACTCGACTATCTGACTTGACGCAGTATAATTTCTTAAACTAACGTTTGTTTTTCCACACTTAATTTTCAAAGTGTCAAGTTCTTCAGTTACAGCAGCAAGTTGTCTCTTAATATAGTCAAAATTTTCACATTTGTTGCTATACTCTTCCTGAAGCTTCCTAAAGTCCTTGGTTTTTGCTTCTAATTCAGCCTTTAGGGGTTTCTGTCCTTTCCTGAGTTGATATCCTTCATATCTCAGGTCCTCAACTTCTCTTTTTAATAAATCAATTTGGTCCCGAAGAAATTTAATCGTAGTTTCACAAGCTGGAGTATATGTAACTTCAGTGACCGGAATGTTTTCAGAACTTATTGTTTTTCTACACTTCAAAGCATCAAGTTCTTGAATTACATCAGCAAGACTAAGATGATTGAGATCTTTTGTCTTCTTGATGATAGCCACGTTCATATCCCACGATTTCAGAAGTGAATTCAGTAGCTTTTTGTTTATCTCAAACTTAGACAAGAAGATCCCAGCTATATTCATCTCAGTAGTAAGTGTAGTAAATCGCTGCAACTGAGTTTCAAGGGTTTCTCCAGGGATATAATCGAAAATGTTGAAATTTTGTCTTAACATATCCTGACGACTCTCTTTCATGTTTTCAACTCCCTTATAGACCTTAAAATCAATTAAAAAGCACAACTAGAAGCCAAAATCAAACTTAAAAGTCAAAGCCTTTTATTATAAACCTCAAAATCAACCTTAAAAATCAAATTTAAAAAGTCAAACTTGAAAAGTCAAACTAAAAAGTCAAACCAAAAAGCTAAATTTGAAAATTTAAAAGTTAAACAAAAAAGTCAAAGTTTAAAGTCAAAGGTCAAACTTGGAAGTCAAAGTCAAAATTTAAGGTCAAAAGTTAAAAAATAAAAATAAAAAATCAAAATATAATTTTTTTATTAATTTTTTTATTTTATTATAATTATTATTATTTATTTATATATATATATATATATATATATATATATATATATATATATATATATATTTTTATTTTGGATGAAACGGAATTTTTTTTTAAAAAATTTGAATTTTGGGCTGAAAGTGTAAAAAATGCGAAAATAGGAATGAAATAGACGTTTTATCAATTATTTTCGGAAGGAGTTTATCATCTAGCAAGCTAGATGAGTTGGTAAGGCATTGAAGGGATGCGAGCTGTAGGTCGCAGGTTCGATCCCTAGCACCTCGAAAATCGGCATCTTATTTTTTATGCGAGGCGAGGAAGTTATGCGAGCACGAGGCTGCTGAACCGGAAACGATGTTGAGCAGTAAACTCCGAGCCGAAAGCTCGGGCCGTAAACGTGCGAGGCCTCGGACTGTAACCTCTGACCGCGAACTCCTCGGACCACAAACACCGGCCGCAAACTCTTTGGAACCGTAACTGCTGGCCACCACCCCCCTCGCTGATTATGACTAAAAACACCGATTTTTCGACTTTGAAGCTCCAAAACTCGAGCAAAAACCCTTTTTTATGAAAAACACAAAGAACAAACCCCCCTTATTTTCCAGAGATCTATCCAAAAACGCAAGAATATTTCGAAAAATAAGATCAAATAATGCTCCAAATCTGACAAAATTGACTGATACAACCAAGCTCTGATACCAATTGTAAGTCCCTAATTTGCCTGTGTATCAATCAGATCCATTTGATGGCGCGGAATCCCAATCAAACGGATGATTTCAAATAAAATAGAAGAGAAGGAGAAGAAGAAGATGATGAATCTCAATGTATTAATGAATAGAATGATGATTCAGATATAAGAGATTCATACACACACTAACACACAATAGTTCTTGTCTCTCTCTGGCCGTAAACTCTCTTCGTGTTTCATCAATCTCTACTCCTCACCCTAACACCTATATATATATATATATATATATATATATATATATATATATATATATATATATATACAAGGGTAACATGGGCCGTAAACTCAACCGTAAACATGACCGTAAACTCCAGAAATATTACAGAAAAATATAATTGCCCAGAAAAGCAAAGTATAAACCATATTTTGACCCATCAAATGGAGAAACAAAGGAAACCAAACGAATAACTTGGTCAATTTCCTGACTTTGTTTTCACTTGTTTTATTATTATTATTATTATTATTATTATTATTTAGTTAATTATGTTATGTTTCAATAACTTATGTTAATTTGCTTTGCGTTTTAGTTTCGTTAATTACACACAGTTTAATTTGAGATTGATGTTTAGGTTTAATTTTTTCATAGTTTTTGAATTTAATTTTTATGCAGTAATAATCTTTAGGGTTTGGTTGACTAGGGTGAGATGGTAATTTTAATGTAGTTGATTTTGTTTGAACCAATTTTATTGAAATCGAATAGCATATTCAAATGTGTTCTTATTTTAAAAATATAAATTTTGATGGGTAACTTTGATTTTGGCTAACACTTGATCAACGTTAGTTAGGGTTAATTTTCTTGGTTTAAATTTAATATTTACATGCTTATATTGACTTCTAGAGAAGCTTTATTTGTGACATTGTTTGAATATGAATGTGCGGTTTCGTTATCTCGCTTAAACTTAACATAGACGTGTCTTAGGGCATTTTTAACAAAACCATTGGACTTAATGCTTTTTAAAATCATGAACTACATAGAGATATGAGTGAATGTTTTTTAAATCGAATCATGAGACGGAGAGTTAATTGATAATTTTTGTTGGTGTTAAGTTATTCGTTTCTATATAATTGGTTTGAAAAATTAGTTGCATTAGAAGAACCATTGAACCCGTATAAGTCAACTGAATCCTGTTTTTCTCATAATTGTTAAATCGTTCAATTGTTTTCCTTGTTTATTCGATTATTTTAGTTTTCGTTTTTACCATGGTGAATTTAGTCTAATTTTATTTTAATTGTTTCCTTAGTTTAATAAAATCAATCACTTTTGCAATCAATTGCCTAGTTCACTCTTTCTTAGAATAGGATAGTCCCTGTGGGTTCGATATCTGGTCTTACAACTATATTACTTGCACGACCTCGTATACTTGCGAGTACGCGTTTTCGTCAATAGCCATCGGATTTATAGTTTGGACTCTTTTATTTGAATTCCTATGAAGGGGTTTGGGCCCAATTTGGAAGATTGGGTCATAATTGGGCCTGGGGTGACTATTTTTGGAATTGGGCCTTTTTAAATAATTGGTTTGGGCTTTGTCTTTAGGCCAAGACAGAAAAAGTGTAAAATGGTCTTTTACCCTAGTTTAGACTCTTAGTATGAGTCATGATATGTGTGGTATGTGGTATTTGGGGGAAACTCACTAAGCCTCGTGCTTACGGTTTACAGTTTATGTTTCAGGTACTTCTAGTGCAAAGGGGAAGAGCTCGGGGTGATTGTAGTGCACACATGATATTGTTCCACGTTTTCATGATAACTCTGATAACTTGTGATGTTTTGATACATTTGAACCTTTTGAGATTTTATGATGATGTTGTGGGATATTGTTTTTATTATTTGAAAAATGAATTTTGGGTCTTATTTTTTGGATGTTACAAGTTGGTATCAGAGCCTTAGTTTGAGGGATTTAGACATACTCTCGGGTGTTTCTGAACTCAAACTGAGGATTTGGTAAAAAATTTCAAAAAGAAATGTTTAAAAATAAGGGGTTTTCTAATACAAGAAAGGGTGTGGTGCATGTAATTGACCGAGCTTAGGTAAGTTTTCCCAAAATACCCATATATGTTATCTAGTATGATTTGATTTGTGAATTTGTTAAGTGCATGTTAGTTAGGGCTAAGGATATGCTCAGTATTTGCATGATAGAATGCTAGAAGATATGTCATTGTATACCTATTATATGAGCTTGTAGACTTGCATGATAGTACTGATCAGTTAGTGATAGCATGGATTGATTAGGTTATGCTTGGTTCTGATTACTCGATGCTCAAATGTTGCTTGCTTTGTGCTTTTTAGGAGTTCTCACTAGTTTCAGCTAACTAGTAAGTGCATATGTTAAGTTACATATTATTGAGAGTAGATAATTTTAGAAGGTTATATTTTAACTCTATTGTGTCGCTCTTGTTTGAGTTCAACCGTTGTAGTGTGAGACCTTTCATTCGAAAAATTATCTGGTTTTAGTGATATGTAATTGTATTGGTGATCTAGTTAGAGGAAGTTAGCAAGTGTTTCCTTCTGCAGCTGATGAAAAAGAGTGGTGTGGAGTTTTCCCTAGGAAAAACCTAGGAAAAGATTTAGTATTGGGAGCCTTATGTTGATGAGGGTTAATTTTATGGATATAAAGTGACTTGGCGGATTCAAGGAAATCCTTGAGGAAAGTACGAATAGATGTGGAAGGTAGTATGGCGTCGTACTACTAGAAGCAGAGGATCCGTACTCGAGTCAAGGAGAGCTGTGATGAAACCAGGAAGCTTGTAGAGTTTGTGATCCCTCAATATATTTTGATGTGTATTATGAAGGTTTATATGGTCTGTTTTCAGTATAGTGACTCTTCGAGGCAGACCAGTTGGTTGTTCTGGTGCTGGTGATGGCTCGATCTCAGGATATGGAGTCGGGCAGTTGGATCATCAGACGAGGGAGTTCATTTCATCTAAGATTATGTGTTGCATTCTCGAGTAGACTCCTATGATCTTCGGTACGATCAAGGAGGGTATTGTGGAACTATTGGAGGAACAGTTGGGCTCTTTCTGTTCTGAGATGGTGGCCTTAATTGGGGTGTTTTCTTTGACCTTCAGGGAGTTTCGGGAATGTAGAGCTCCAGACTATCGCGAGGCGAAGGACTCGATAGCGAGCATGAGGTGGTTAGCATATGGTGCTGACGCTTTCCACACCAACAATTATCCTAAGGGGGAAAAGGTCAGACTTGCTTCCTGTGTTCTGAAAAACAGAGCTCGAGACTGGTAGGAGGAGGTTGGGCATGCAGTTGGTGATGATGTTGAGGATTCGATGACATGGGATGATATTACGACTAGATTCAGGGTTGAGTTTGTACCAGTGATTGAGGTGTAGGAGTTGGCGCGAGAGTTTTAGGATCTCAGCCAGACCACTGAGACGGTGGATAAGACCACTGCGATGTTTCATGAGAGGGCATTGTTGGTTCCATAATATGTAGTAGATGAGGTGATGAAGAAAGAGAGGTACCATGAGATGTTGAGGAGTGATATTCGGCAGTTTGTGAGCCGATCTAGTTGCAGGACACTAGAGGATATGATAGCGAGGGCTAGGGACAGGGTGATTGATCTAGAGATATAGAAGAAGAGGAATCCAGATTATGTGCAGAGGGCAGAAAGTTTGGGAAAGAGGCACAAGTTTGTTGATACGAGATTGAAGGGCCAGTAGGGCCGGAGCCTCTGTCGCAAGTGAGGCAAGACGTACGATGGGGCGTGCAGGGTGGGTGGTTCTGGATGCTTCAAGTACGGCCTGACGAGTTTGACTGTAGCAGGATCGATGTCAGCACCCACTCCTGCAACTCTACGGATTACTGACGCCTACCAAGGCAAGGCGGTTGCACTTGTGGCGAAGAGAAGGGCTTTTCAGCTGACAGTTGAGGAGGCTCATACAGCTCCTGATGTGGCGACAGGTGTATATTTTCTCCTCATCTTTTTATTTTTATTGAATTGTCTGCTTATATCTATGTGTTTGATTCGGAGCTACCCGATCCTTTGTGTCGCTTATGCTTAGCAAGAGGTTTGCTAGAGCTCTCGGGGAGCTTGATTTTCCTTTAGATGTCGAGATTGTAGATGATCGATATGTCCATATAGTAATGGTTCATCTGGGTTGTATTCTCGAACTGTTTAGCGAGCAGTATTTGGTCGATTTGGCTCCTATTCCTTTGCATGGGAACAAGGATATAATGGGCATGGATTGGTGTAATGCCTGTGTTTCCGGGCTCTTCATTAATATTGATATAGTAGTCCAGGTTAACCTTTGTAACCCGTTTTGAAATAATAGAAGTGTATTATTTGAGTATTATGTGTTATGTGCTTAATTGTGTGTCTTAATTTAATTAAGAATAAAAATAAGCGTCAAAATGAAATGTTAGATAAAGCTGATATCTATGGATAATGTTGTAGTAGTTGAAACGAAGTTTCTAAATATATAAAGAATGCCGAAATCCGAGTTATAACGAACAAGTTATGACATGTCGAAGTTTCGCGACAAAACCGGGAACGTTGAATAACGTAAAAAGTGAAATTTACGTTAGTACGATATTTAGCCTTAGTGATCTAAATGAATGTTGTATAGTTCCTTAAATCGAGAGCGTGCATGAAAAGAACGCCCAAATCTGACTTCGTATGAGGAAGTTATGATTTTTCAAAGTTTCGACTTAGCGGTATGTAGCCCGAATACTCGAAATAGAGATCGAGTGATATTTAGCCAAAAATTTCTAAATGAGAATTGAAGATCTCATTGATAGTAGTCCAACGATAAAAAGACAGACGAAAACGGAGTTCAGAAGAAGGAGTTATGAATTTCGAATAGAGTTTTCCTGTCCCGGCCTACTAAAGTAATATATAAGTAATATACTTATAATATATTTAAAATCAAGTCAAAATTAGCCAATGGTGTCTAAACGAGAGTTGTAGAGCATAATCTCACCTACACGTCGATATAAAAAATGTCAAAAATGGAGTTCGTATGCGAAAGTTATGAATTTCTGAAGTTCGGGGCGCGAAACCCCAAAACTGTTAGATACCACGACGTGGCAAGCAGTGCCACGACGTGGCGAGTCTTCTGACACCTCCAGGAGTCCCCAAGATGCAACTTGCGATGACGCATGTAGTGACGACCAATCCCACGACGTGCAAAAAGGAGCCACGACGTGGCAAGGGCCAGTTTTGCCCTATAAATAGATTTGAAGGGCCAACCGAGTTTGGTTGCTCATTCTCTTATCTCTCACCTGTATTGCATCGATTTACGTGAAAATAAGTACCCACGAAGCTCCGGTGTCAATCCCGAACACCGAAGCAGGTTCCGAAGCCCCGTAGATCCCGAGAAGTGCAATTCCCGAGCCGAAGCTCTGCCCACGAGGAGCCCGGTTTTTGTGAAGATCTTCAAGATCTACCGAAGAATACTACTTCTGCAAGTCGTAGCGCTGTCCGATCATCTTCTGATCAAGTGAGTGTGTAGTTACTTTCTTCTAAAGCATAACCATGAAGTATTTTATACGATATACATGTTATGTGTATTTTTTGTTGTTATATGTGTGAATGTATATTCACTTTCTTCTATCTCATAGATCTGATTTATTGTCTATGAAATATGTGTTATGTGTGTGTGCCTCGTCTGTTATGTGGAATATGTATTGATTGAACATGCTATACAGGTTTTAAACTATGTATAAAAATATATATTTTTATCTACTAATATGTTGGGTAGAACATGGGTAGATAGTTGATGTATGATAAACAGATGAGAGGCCTCGATGTTGTTGTTGTTAATCTACTTATTCAGCGGAGTATGGATAACGACCACAAACTCTTTCTAGACAGTCTTGTGGAACGCTAGCAGGTTCATAACCTGTAGGTGTTGTGAACGATGTGTTCACCGGTGTACTCTATCCCCCTCATGGTTGCCTTTAGGATATCTATTGTTGAGGAAACCCCTTAGCAGTAAATTCCGTCCCGATGAAACTCCTAGATTAGGTCCCTTGAGATAGATGTTGTTTTAGGGACGTAAAGTGAGGATAACGGGAATGGGTAATCGGGTTATTGTTGGTTGGTGAAATTAAATATAATTTATTTATTGTGGGTTGACAACCCTATATGCTCACCAGGCTCCCAAGCCTGACCCACCCAGTTTATTCGTATTACAGGTAGTGGCGCGAGGGCATAAGATGGTTGAATCATCAAGTTGTTTTGTTTACAAGTCTGTATATGTATATATTTGTTGAATGACTTGTAATGTTATCGTTTATGCTTTATGGTCTGTATCGGAACATGACATCCCGAGTTTTGATTATATAATGAAAATGCATCTCTTGATGAAATGCTTTGATAAATATTATTTTATCATATTTTGTTTTGGGAACAAATTTTGCAACTCTTTTAAATCAAAAGGATTTACTCTGAAATTATTTTAAAAAAGCATAAATGAAATCGGTCTTGTCTGGCCGTGATTTTGGGGATGTCACAGTTGGTATCAGAGCATTAGTTTAAGCGACCTAGGAATTTGTAGGATTTCTAGACTTAAACTTAGAATGCTAAGTGGAGATTGTGAGATGTGTGTCTGATATATTATAGAGACGAGCATTAGTATATTTTAGGAAGCTGCCTAAAATGCTTTTATGTGCTAAATGTTATATGTTGCCATATACGATATTATTTGTTAGGATCTATGGTTTGTTGCCGACCGGATCTGGAAACCTTATGTGTGTAGGATTCTAAGCGTACGTCTACGGTATTAGAACTAACATGTAAACGTTTCGGAGTAATAATGATGATATGAATATCTATCGTGAATGAGGATGTAATTTCACCTTATTTGGTGTGTAGATCAAAAACGGTGAGAACAAGGAGTGGCGTTGGAAACGCGGATGAAAACAGGAATCAACCACCAGTGATTGAGCAAATACCTGTTGTAGCAGTAGCACCAGAACCAATAACGATGGTTGGGGTGCAAGCCATGATTCGAGCTATGTTAGCCGAAAAAAGGGATGAAATGCGAAAGATGTTGCATGATAATAGGGACGAACCTATCATACCTATTGAGGAACCCAAAATAATTCTGGAGTAATCGGAGGAAGGGAACAATAGTCACATGGTGAGTCAAGTTGGGACTCAAGGAGAAGGAAGGAACGATCCGGAAAGGAGAAACAACAAGGATGGGCGAATGTACAAGAATATCTTGGGCGCCATGCCGCCAAGTCTTTCTGGAAGCCCGAAGCCTGTTGAGATTATGGATTGAATCTCCAAAATGGAGATGGTATTTGAAAGTTGCAACTGTAGCAACAAACAGAAGACTGTCTTTGCAGTTAGACAACTGAACACTGGAGTCTTGAGTTGGTGGAAGTTGTTGGCAGATACTATGCCACGAGGAGAAGCCCTGAAAATGTCATGGGTGGATTTCTTCGAACAACTAAGGGTGCAATATTGTTTAGAGATAGATCTGATTGCTCTGAACAATGAGTTCCAAAATTTGAAGAAGGGGAGGATGAGCATAGATGACTATGCTACTGCATTCACTGAGAAAATTAAGTTATTTCCGTACCTAGTGCCAACAGAACTCTCCAAGATTGAGAGGTTCGCTAATGGACTGCCTGCCGACTTTGGCCCGACAGTCAAGATGGCAACTACTCTGAAAACAACTATTCGAGCAGCTAAGAATGTGGAGGCCCGTCAGAAGGAAAAGGGTCTGGAGAGGATAGAGGTTGGTGAAAAGAGGAAGTTCGATGGAACTTCAGGGTCCAACAAGAAAAACAAGTTCTCGAAGTCTAGTTCGAGAGGAGGAGGAGGGGAAGCGAAATGGTGCGAAAAATGTAAGAAGAAGCATCATGGAAAATGTGAGGTAGTGGCCACATGATTCAAATGTGGAAAGCCAGGGCACTATGCCAATGAATGCACCCTCGCTAAGAAAGTTTGCTATGGTTGTGGTGAGGAGGGACACATGTCGAGGGACTGCCCGAAAAAGAAGGAGGCAGCAAGACCCAACATTCCGCCAAAGCCGAAGGCGAGAGAATTCCAGATGACACTAGAAGCTGCTAAAGATGAAGCTGATGTCGCTTCAGGTACCTTTCTCGTAAACAAATTGTCTGCCTAAATTTTATTTGATTCTGGAGCCAACTACTCCTTTATTTCGCATGAATTTGGTAGAAAACTAGCTTTGCCTGTCGATAGACTAGATAATGCTTTATTAGTCAAAGTTGCTAGTGGCAAGTTTGTACCTGTTAGCCATCGTATGAAAAACATCTTAATTGACTTAAATGGGAATAAGTTCCACGAGGAATTATTGCCTATAGAACTTAATGGTTTCGACATCGTGTTGGAAATGGATTGGCTTAGCGCCAATGACGCCGAGATATTGTGCAAGAAGATGATTGTAAAGGTAAACCCGCCTGGGAAAGAGTCGTTTATGGTGTATGGAGACAAACGCAGAGTAAATTCTGGAATCATTTCATTGATGAAAGCCAGAAAGTGTTTGGCCAAAGGATGTATGTCGTATCTAGCATTTGTGATAAATGCTAAGAAGGAGAAAAAGGCGATGCAGAGCATTCCTGTCATATGTGATTATCCGGAAGTATTTCCCGAAGATCTTCCCGGATTACCGCCTGATAGACAAGTGGAGTTTAGAATAGACTTGTCACCAGGGACGACGCCAATAGCAAAAGCACCTTACCGATTAGCACCGACGGAGATGAAGGAGCTGATGATGCAACTTCAGGAGTTATTGGACAAAGGTTTCATTAGACCTAGTTCATCGCCCTGGGGAGCTCCGGTGTTATTCGTAAAGAAGAAAGACGGGAGAATGAGGATGTGCATTGATTACAGAGAGCTGAATAAAGCAACAATAAAGAATAGATATCCATTGCCGAGGATTAATGACCTGTTCGATCAACTTCAAGTTTCAAGCTAATTCTCGAAGATCGATCTTAGGTCAGGATATCATCAGCTGAAAGTAAGAGAGCAGGATAGAGAGAAGACTGCATTCAGAAAACGATATGGACACTACGAGTTTTTGGTTATGTCATTTGGACTAATCAATGCTCCAGTAGCATTCATGGATTTAATGAATCAGGTTTGTAATCCGTTCCTAGATAAATCTGTGATAGTGTTCATAGATGACATTCTGATTTATTCAAAAAGCCAAGAAGAGCATGGAAGACACTTGCGAGAAGTGTTGGAAGTCTTGAAGGAGGAGAAGTTGTATGCTATTTTCTCCAAATGTGATTTTTGGATTCGAGAAGTCCAATTCTTGGGTCACGTGATCAACCAAGAAGGGATAATGGTTGATCCAGCAAAGATTGAAGTTGTGATGAAGTGGGAACAACCAAAAAGTCCCACGGAGATCCGAAGCTTTTTAGGATTAGCCAGATATTACCGAAGGTTTATCCAAGGCTTTTCTTCGATCGCTACTCCATTGACAGCTTTGACCCACAAAGGAGCTACTTATGCTTGGAGTGATAAGCATAAAGAAGCATTCGAGAAGCTAAAGAAGAAACTATGCGAGGCACCGATACTTTCTCTCCCCGATGGAGTTGAAGAGTTTGTTGTTTATAGCGATGCGTCTGGGGTTGGATTGGGTTGTGTTTTGACCCAAATAGATAAGGTGATCGCATATGCGTCTCGACAATTGAAAGAGCATGAAAAGAACTACCTGACTCATGATTTAGAGGTGGCAACGGTAGCTTTCGCTCTGATGATATGGAGGCATTACCTCTATGGCATGAAGTGCACACTTTTCACTGATCATAAGAGTCTCCAATATCTCTTTAATCAAAAAGAATTGAATATGAGGCAACGATGCTGGCTAGAGTTACTTAATGACTAAGACTGTGAGATACTTTACCACCCCGGTAAAGCAAATGTTGTTGCTGATGCTCTCAGTCGGAAAGTCAATCTAGAAAGGAAGAAGCCAAGAGCATTGAGAATTGAAGTTGTCTAGACCAGTGTGGAAAGTATAAAGAAAGCTCAAGAGGAAGCTTCTGAGAAGAATGGCCGAAAGGAGGAACGTTTGGGCAAAACGTTGGTGTTCGGTATAAACAGTCATGGACTGAAGGTGTTCCAATATCGGATTTGGATACCTAATGTTAGGTCCGATTCTGGATCTAAAACTGATAATCAAACAGACGTGGATCAGGAGTAACACGATAAGATGAATGAATTGAGCTTGCACACGGTTAAACACAAGAAATCGTCAGGTACAACTTAAGAGTGACCGTAAACTACTAGAGCAACCAACCACCGAAAAGACCAGCTCCTACACTATATATACCCATTTGGACCGCAAACTGAGTTTGCGGCCGTAAACGTGTTTACAGTAGTAAACACAACAAATTTCAAGTTAACATAAAGTGAAATTACAGACATAAAACAAAACACATCACATGCTAAGCCTAGCCCAAACCATTTACATGGCCCTTCAATCTCCCCCTTGGTTTGGAGCAGGCTTGAATTTAGTCTTTGTCAACCAGCACGTCGGACTTATACAGATAGATGCCTAGCCCAAACCAACAAATGTTGACCTAACAGTCTCCCCCTTGGTTTGTGGCTAGCATAGACTCAGTCTTTCTAATCAGCATCACCAAGGTGTGTATGTATCGCTTCCAAATTCTACAATAAGTTTGTTCTTCAAGTCAGAGTAGCCTACTGATAGGGCACCAAGATTGAGCTGGAAATCGGAGATCTGTTTAGACTTCTGAAAGTTTTCTTCTTCAAGCTCGGAAACTCGAATATCGAGGTTTCCGATCAGAACGTCTTTCTCGATGATCTTCTGTTGAAGAGTAGTGATCTCCTCCTTGAGATTTAAGATAGATGGGCCTGATCCCTCTGAACTTCCTTCACCTATTTGTTGGATTAGTGTCTAAGTCCATAACTATTGTGGTATGTACTTGACCCGATTCTGAGCATGGTCCTTTTGGGTTGCCTTGACCATAGCAATATGTAGGATGATTTAAGGAGAGAAAGGTTTAAATATGATTTATTAATATATTATAAGAATAATATATTAAAGGAGAAATCATATTGTTTAATTAATATTAGTCAAGAATTAATTAAGAATTAATTTTGTGGCTAAAAGAGATTAATTAAACTCAGGGGACTAGACTACAATTATTGGATAATTGAGTTATTGGGCTAAGGAATGCTAAAGGAGTAAGGGGTGAACGAAATTATGATGGAAGCCCATCATATTTTCGTCCATGGCCTTATCCAGAAGGTTCCATGGGCTGCTTAGAGTTTAAGCTGTCCATTAGGGTTTTGACTGAAACCCTAGCAGCCCACACAAGTATATAAAGGACCCCTTAGGCCCCAAAAACGTGTGGAACTGATTCTCTAGGGTTTCTAGTCATTTTTGGGCAGCCTCCCCTCTTCTCCTCTTCATCCAAGTTGTATATGGTGTTTGTGACTCCATTAGAGGTGCAACACTTGAGGCACTAAGCTTTCTAAGGCTAATCCAAGCAAGGAATTAATTGTTATTGCTATATAACAAACCAAGGTAATTCTCTTAAACCCTAATTCAGTTTATAATATGTTAGATCTAAGTTTATTAGTCTTGGATTCAAAGCATGTACAATAGAGAAACCTAGATCCAAGCATTAGGGTTTGTATGAGCACATAGGATTGTTCTTATGCATAAATCCCATCAGTGGTATCAGAGCCTTGATTGGTTTCAGTTGTATGTGATGCTTAACTGCTTTATTTGATGAAAATCGAGTTTTTTGGCCTCTGCCCGACCTGACTCGGTGAGTCAGTGGATGAACTCGGTGAGTCTGTCTGACTCGGCGAGTCCAGGGGTCAGACAGAGGGAATTTCGGGTTTTGGCTACTGTTTTGACTTGGATTTGATGCCTAATTTGTTTTTTGAAGTTAAAATCCGATTTTTATCTTAAATTAATGATTATCCTTGCCAAAACAATAGATAATTTCAAATCTTTTAAATATTGGTTATTTATGTGATAAATATGGATTATTTAAAGTTATTTGGTAATTATCTAATGACTAAAATAAGATTAGGTCAAATATAGATAATTATGAAATTAACTGTTTAATTTGAATTATTTGTTGTTTGATCCCTAATGTTTTGAAATGTTTTAAAACTTGCCCTCAAGTTTTGTAATTTAAAATTTGACTAAAAGTTTAATTTTGAAATGTTAATTCTAAAACCCTAGTAATTTGAAAAGTTCAAATCACACCCTTATGGTTTTATTAATTAATTAAAGTGTATAATTAAAAGTGATTTAATAAAACCATAAAGTCTTGGTTTACATTTAATTAAATTAAAAGTATAATTTTACTAAATTAAACCACCTAGTATTTTAAAAGTGTAAAATACACCCTATACTATATATAACGTTAGAAGTCTAATATTATATATGTATGAGTAAACAGTCAGTCTTACCGTTAGTAGGCCTCATTCACGAAGTTGGTCTATAAGGGGTGTTTAAGGAAATTGCCTATAAAATGGCGATTGAATGGGTATCCACTCTTACCCACCGCACTCTTGACTAGTGGAGGGTCGTTAGCCGAACGGGTAGGATAGGACAGAAACCTTCCATTATAAGTATAATGAAGTACAAAGTAACTAAATGCCTTTTCAAATTCCCAAATCATAGTTACTTTAGGAAAAATGTGAAATTGTATGCTAATCCATAGAATTACACTTCGTACCCCTGTCAAACGTTAAGCGTGTGTGGTTAACCGGCACACTAATTTGGGGATGACATTGGTAGCGAAGGGTGACTCGATGTTTGTCATAGATCAATGGAGCGTGTGTGGCTAACCGGCACATTGATTAGGTGATTGTAGCATTGGGTGCACCACGTGATTCGTATGGTTATTCACACCTTGTTTGTGATCCTCGGCATCCCAGTCACAAATAGTAGGGCATAATCGAGATTAAACATGCCATTGAAAAGTTCAATGAATCTCAAAAGATCTAGGAGTTTCAATTCATTTAAAACTTAAACTTCCTTTTTGTTTTTCATGGTGGAAATTGGTAAATCGTCGTTTACCTACCTTCAAATATTCTGCAACTAGATTACGGCATCCCTCTTCTAGGTTGTAGAATATTGTGTTGGATCCAAGCCTTAATAACTCATTTGGGTGTTTTATTAAGGACTCAATCAACTTAACTTGAATTTTTTCCCATTTTGTAGATGTCTACATCTTACAATGGTCTTCCCAAATCCTTTGGAACAAGCTTTCCAAATGAAGATGACGTTCCAAGATACGATCAAGGAAATGAGAGTCATGCTTCACTTCCTCCATCTCCTCCAATTGTTCTCCCTGACCCACAAGTTCAAAGGCTTGAAAAGTTCAAGCTCACTCAAGCCCTTTTGGCAAGTAAACACGAAGATGGGAAACCTGTGTGTGCGCACGTCTTAGAGATGAAAACACTCATTGATAGGTTAAACATGTTGGGTGTCGAGATTTCAAGTGAGTTGGCTGTTGACTGGGTTCTTCAGTCACTTCCTGAATCATATAGTGAGTTCGTTAGAGAGTACTATATGATGGACCACGACGTGACCCTAATTGATCTCACCTATTTGCTTATAGCTGCTGAATCAGCAATGATTTGGCATGTTGGTCAAGCAAATTTGTCTACTGAATCAAACTCCCAAACTTTAATGGACACTGGCAACAATGGAAGTCCAGAAAGAACTAAGTCTGTGATTGTCCGATGTGTTGTGCCAAAGGAGTCCATTTGCTTTTATTGCCAAGAGAAGGGGCATTGGAGACGAAGCTGCCCTAACTACCTGAGAGATCTAAGAGATGGGAGAGTCAGGATGTATGGCTCTGCTTCAGGTAAAATCCATTATCTAACTCTTTTGAGTTCCTATTCTAGATTCTTAATACATGATGTGATAAGATTACATTTTGATGTTTTGTAGGATCGAAGAAAAGAGAGGAAGCTTGAGGGAAGAAGTGAGCTGAATCTAATCATGAAGAAATGGATTTCGATCGCATTACTTGAAGAATGGATTCTTGAGCTACTACTTGGAGTTAGAATAGATTGTTAAGAAATATGTAATAACATAGTTTTTCAATTGAGTTGCATTGTAAGGACAAATTTTTTCCGCAATAAAATGAATTTTGATTTTATCTTATTTATTTATCCTTGCAATGTCATGTATGAAAGAATTGATGTTTCATGTTTCTATTATTAGCAACAATGGATTTGATTCTTAATTATGTTATTTGTAGAAATAACAAAAGTTTACCAAATAGGGAGAGTTTCTCATCACCCAAGTTTCAATTGGACAGAAACTTGGAATCATGCAACGTGTATTGTATGATGAATGAAAAACTTTCACATTTGGGAAATTTAGACTAATTCTTTGACAAAGTGTCAGTTGAAGGACTAGGAGATCGAGTACACTAGGTCGTACGTTGATCAAGTCTACCACAAGAGTGACTAAGATATTCGTCATGATTTACTAAAGTTTAGTAAATATGGTTATACTTATAAGATTGAGTATAATTCTGAGTTAACTGAAATAGTTTCAATCAATAGCAGAACGAATAAGAAGAATCAAGAAGGCAGAAAGATAAAAGTTTCTCCATTCTAAGAAGAAGGGAGAGTACCTTTTATTGTGTTTTATGATGAAGTCTTAATGATTAAGAACCATATCTCAATTGATCCTCTAAGTGAGTCTTAGTGCATTTGCATGTCTAAGAAGAGGAATCGAGAATTGTAGAAATGGTTAAATCAAAGAGTCAATCATACTTCGTTCCAATATCAAGTCTTAGAGTCATACTCCAAGATTGTGACATTGAGTGACAAGTCTTAAGTAGGTTTATAACACTCATCAAATGTGGAATTTGGAAAAGTTTTCTTATTCTTGCACATTAGAATTTGGTAAGTTGTGATGTCTTGGATAAGACAAAGACAAACTAGGACCAATTTGTGAAGTGTTTTGTCTTGATAAGAACTACACTAACTCTTGAATATTTGCTTTGTCAAGAAATGTTTCTTGACAAGAGAATTTTATATATCAAGGAGTCAGTGGGAGTCTTAATGGTCTTGAAGGGTTTCAAGAACAAATCAAGAATAAACCTTATAGATCATCACTAGCACACGACTTGAGGTTTACAACCTGTCGTGCTGACATTATTTTGTTTCTTTGCCATTCCAATTGAGTTAATTGTGTATGTGAGCTCTATGAGTTCTCATTTGATTGCATACTAGAGCCTTAGTCGATGAAAAGTACATTGATATGTAAGGACAAGTTACTAAACTACTTGGAAGACATGGTGGGCACTCGTGTTACCATAAGGAAAGAAATCAAGATTAAGAAAGTTCAGTCCATATAAGTTTGGATTTGTCGCAAACCTTGGTTTAGGCTAATTCACATGGATAGGAATTCATACACCGTAAGATCTAAGTGTCATAAGATTCCCTCCTTCATGAAAATGACTGTGAGGAAATGCTTTCACTAAGACAGATTTTAAGAAGATAGCGATTGTGAAAATTGTATTCTCAAATTCGATTATGGTTACGGCATCCCTTTCCATAGTTCGAATTATGAGATTTGGCAATTAGTTTCAACATTTGGAACTTAGTAACATAAGTTCTGAATTATTTAAACACACATATGAGCTATCTAAGTCAAAGGTGTATAATTTTAAGAAGCTTAGATAAATGCTTATCGAAGCATCTTGTATTAGAAATATGAATTTCAAAAATTCAATAGGCATTGTTTTCTGGAAGTTCATTTGTTTTCTGAATACATGTCAAAGCTAGTGGGAGCATAAGTGTTATGCTTATATGATAATAATCATCATGATAGTGGGAGCATAAGTGTTATGCTTGTATAATTATTATGGCGAGTATTGCAAGTTAGCAATATTAGTTATAGAAAAACAAAGATTCAATTTGCAAAGTTGCATGGGTTGAAAAGTTGTTTTAATATAATTAAGGGAGAGAATATTATACTTCATTTCAAAATCTAAAGCTTAGATTGAGAAATTTTAACATTTTCAGTCAAAGGATACATTGTGTGTTTTTAAAATTCGATTATGATTACGGCATCCCTCTTCATAGTTCGAATTGTGAGAACATGACACATAAAATATTATGGCAAAAGATTGGTAAAGTATCATATCTTTATGTAAGACATTATGCATCGTGTCCCATATGCTTCGGGTATAGGATCGATTGCAAATGCTATAATATTTACCATTCTAAAATTTTTCAAATGTCTAGCACATTAAGAGGGAAAAAGGACTAGAATGGATTTTGACTAAAATTATTAAACAACTATCAAAGGACGATCCAAAGTTCGCTGAGGATTGGTCGCTTGTGAGTAGTTGGAAGTATGGTATTGGATGGACCATATCGACATTATTATGAATAGATAAGATTCTATTAAGAATGAGCTGTCATATGGCAAATGTGGAAATGTTTCCATATTGGGAGTTGGATATTGAGATTCTGTGTCTAGATTAGAAAACTTTATGCAAGAAGGATGTTCAAAGGAATGTACTTTGAATGTGAGACTTCACGTCTATGGAATTGTCTTGTAACAATTTCTAAGAAAGTAGTTTGTAATTTCATTAGCCAAGTCTTGGTGACTTTTGTGCTATGACTTTACGAAAGGATCGTTGCATAAAATGTTAGAATCTAGCATATTCTAGTAGTGGCGAGAACCTTGTGTTCTTACACTAACAATGGGGATTGAGGAATTGTGAAATGAGAATCATTGGAAAAGTTTTCAATTCTTCTATTTCACAAAGAATGGACCATAGGAAACAAAGTGTGCATGCTTAGAGCATGGGACAGTTGTCGTTGTAATTCAAGTAATAAGTTGATTATCCGAAACGTTAAATGATAAATAATAAGTAATCAATATGGTGGATAAATAGAAGTGTTTTATTTACTCTCACAAGTTTGGGGCCATATAGGATTAAGTATTATTGTTATGTTTCAGGTTGCATGTTTTGACTTCCAGAATAACTAGGTTATTCAAACATCCACAGTCGGTCATACGTTGGAAGTAAGTATGAAGGAAGACTGTCATGAAGAGTCTGTAGATTGTCTGAAAGGTTTAGACATAGCACAAGTTTGCTGCAGAGTTCATGAGTGCTTTGATAAGATTAGAGTATTGGATTAAACCCACGCTCACTTGGATCACTTCATAGATTTATCACGAGTGATTAGTGAGACGATAATATTGTATATTCTTGAAACCGAGACATGTGAGTTGTTATTTGTTGGTCGGTTGCACATTGATAATAAGTAAATGCTCCAGTAACTTGGTGTTATAAAACTTATTGTTGTGTGTGATTTGATCAGTAAATGCAAGCAAACATATGAGTCGAAGTTTATCCATTCCTTTTACCCAAAGTGGGATAAAAGCGATATCTGTGGGCCTCTCGATGATTTAATGATGACACCTAAGCGCTTGGCCAAGTCGGGACTAAGTTGATGTGTTCAATTGTAGTCTGTTATCAGTCGTCATAAATCGGAAGTCGGGAAACAGTATAGAGAGAATGATTAAAATTCATGTCTTATGTCTATATGATATCTTGAGAATGGAGGAATATATAATCCCTTATCTAGAGGACACGCTATCTGATAAGTTCAGAGTTGACAGCGGCTTTTGAAAGCTACGATTGCTGATCGGGTTCTGAAGTCATACGGAAAATAGTTATTAGACTTATCCAAGTGGGAGACTGTTGGATTAGTGTCTAAGTCCATAACTATTTTGGTATGTACTTGACCCGATTATGAGCATGGTCCTTTTGGGTTGCCTTGACCATAGCAATATGTAGGATGATTTAAGGAGAGAAAGGTTTAAATATGATTTATTAATATATTACAAGAATAATATATTAAAGGAGAAATCATATTGTTTAATTAATATTAGTCAAGAATTAATTAAGAATTAATTAAGAATTAATTTTGTGGCTAAAAGAGATTAATTAAACTCAGGGGACTGGACTGCAATTATTGGATAATTGAGTTATTGGGCTAAGGAATGCTAAAGGAGTAAGGGGTGAACGAAATTATGATGGAAGCCCATCATATTTTCGTCCATGGCCTTATCCAGAAGGTTCCATGGGCTGCTTAGAGTTTAAGCTGTCCATTAGGGTTTTGACTGGAACCCTAGCAGCCCACACAAGTATATAAAGGACCCCTTAGGCCCCAAAAACGTGTGGAACTGATTCTCTAGGGTTTCTAGTCGTTTTTGGGCAGCCTCCTCTCTTCTCCTCTACATCCAAGTTGTATATGGTGTTTGTGACTCCATTAGAGGTGCAGCACTTGAGGCACTAAGCTTTCTAAGGCCAATCCAAGCAAGGAATTAATTGTTATTGCTATATAACAATCCAAGGTAATTCTCTAAAACCCTAATTCAGTTTATAATATGTTAGATCTAAGTTTATTAGTCTTGGATTCAAAGCATGTACAATAGAGAAACCTAGATCCAAGCATTAGGGTTTGTATGAGCACATAGGATTGTTCTTATGCATAAATCCCATCACTATTGATATTCATTTGCCACGAGGTAAAGGATCTGAATCTTGTTGAGCAAGAAACCTGGCAAGCCTCAAAGAGGCAACATCATGCGCAGGTTGTGGAGGAGAAGAACCCCCAGGAGTAGAAGAACTCCCGACTTCAAACGAAGATCTAACATTACTTGGTCCTTTTAGGGTCAGTTGAGTTGGTGTAGCAGCTTTGGAGGGTTGTTGGAGTGGTGGTGCTTGTTCTTGGATAAGATCTCCCTACCTCTGATCAAGTCATCTTGTTTTCACAGGAGGCTGGGAGGTTTGTGTCAGTATCTAATCACTCATCAAATGGCAATGAAGTTGGAATAGAAAATGGAAGGGGAGGAATCCTTGAAGTTGTATCCATATCGGTTGAAAGGTGTCGGCCATCTGATCAAAAGTTGGAGACGTCACTTTGAGAACACCACTAACTCCTTTTGTCAATGATCAAGCAACAAACAATCGCAATAGAATAAGAAGATGAAAAGAAATCAAGCTTGCACACGTTTGTATCTAAAAAACATCAGGTACAACTCGATGGAAGACTCTGTAAACACTATTGCATCGAGGTCTGCACTGCTTAACCTTATATCATTATCCGCAGTCTATAAGCTGATCTGTGAGACACTGAACAAGCTGTACTTTAACTCAGGAGCGTGGATGACGTTCTCAAAACTCAGCACTCCATTTACAAGTATTCCTTTTTTTTGAGTGATCTTCCCTCCATCTCCTCCTGTGAAGGAAACATAGCCCCCATTAAAAGTCTGAATGACGTGCAGTTGGGAGATGTCTCCTGTCAATGTGCCTGGAACAACCGCTGTCGATGTACCAAGGTTTGACGACATTCCTCCGCAGCTGTTCCTGCACAATGAGCGGGATTATTTAGATTTGGGGACCCAGGTCATTACAAGCCTGGGTCCCAACCGCACACACTTTCCAACCGTACACGTGTAACCACACACAATTTAACAGTTTCAAAAGAGTTTACGGTTGATGTTAGTTGAAATGAATGTGACCGTAAACAGAGTTTACGGTATGGGATTTATGGTTTAGGTGTTTACGGTTTTGGGTTTATGGTTTTGGGTTTACTGTTTGATGGGTTTACGGTTTTGGGTTTACTGTTTTATGGGTTTACGGTTTTAGTGTTTACTGTTTCTGAATGGGCAGTAAACAAAGTTTACGGTTGGCAGTAAACTCTCAATCAGCCTTTAAAACTCGTACTTTTCAGACGGAATGTTTCTTCAAAGCTCAGAACGCAAAATCCAACAATTAATCGATGAAAACAATAGCTTGAACACACAAAATCTCGATCGGATGAGTTTAATACCATTTTACTGCTCTGATACCAATTGTTAGGTCCGATTCTGGATCTAAAACTGATAATCAAACAGACATGGATCAAGAGTAACACAGTAAGATGAATGAATTGAGCTTGCACACAATTAAACACAAGAAATCATCAGGTACAACTCAAGAGTGACCATAAACTACTAGAGCAACCAACCACCCAAAAGACCAGCTCCTACACTATATATACCCATTTGGACCGCAAACTGAGTTTGCGGCCGTAAACACGTTTACGGCTGTAAACGTGTTTACGGTAGTAAACACAACAAAGTTCAAGTTAACAGAAAGTGAAATTACAGACACAAAACAAAACACATCACATGATAAGCCTAGCCCAAACCATTTACATGGCCCTTCAATCTCCCCCTTGGTTTGGAGCAGGCTTGAATTTAGTCTTTGTCAACCAGCACGTCGGACTTATACATATAGATGCCTAGCCCAAACCAACAAATGTTAACCTAACACCTAAGACAAGAGGAGTCAGAGATCTTCTGATGGAAGAAGCTCATAAGACCATGTACTCGATTCATCCCGGTAGCACTAAAATGTATAGGGACCTGAAACCCTACTACTGGTGGCCGACGATGAAGCTTGATGTTGCAAAGTATGTGGCTGAGTGTGTGACTTGTGCGAGAGTCAAGACACAACATCAGAAACCGTACGGGAGTTTAGAACCATTGCCTATGCCTATGGGTAAGTGGTAAGACATTGATATGGATTTTGTTACTAAACTTCCCAGAACAAAGAATGGTCACGACATGATTTGGGTGGTTGTTGATTGATTCACTAAGAGTGCGCATTTCATAGCAGCCAAGGACAAAAGGTCTATGGATAAGCTTGCGAATTCTTACGTGAAGGAAATTGTGATGCTTCACGGTGATCCGTTAACGAATGTGTCAGATCGTGACAGTCGTTTCACCTCGCGATTTTGGAAAAGTCTATGTGACATCCCCAAAATCACGGCCAAAAAAGACCGATTTTGTTTATGTTTTATAAAAATCAGTGTACTTCATTTTATAAAAATGTTGCGGAATTTGTTCCCAGAAAAACATGGTAAATACGTTATTAAAACATTTTCGAAGAAACGTATTTATTTCAATTTAAAACGTTTGGGTTGTCATCGTTAATACAGAAACATAAGCATAAACAGAACTTACAATTACTTACACTAGTGATCTACATCTCTTTAAATCTCTCAGTGTAATGTCACTTCATATCAACACCTGTGATATAAATAAACTGAGTGGGTCAGGTTGGGAAACCTGGTGAGTACATAGGGTTTTCAACCCACAATAATATAATTATTATGTTTAAACATCAAACAATCAACCCAATTACCCATTCCCGTTATCCTCACATTACGTCCCTAAAACATCTAACACAAGGGACCTAGTCTAAGGACTATCATTAGGATGGACATTACTGCTAAGGGGATTCCTCGGCAATGAAAGTCCTAAAGGCAACCATATGGGGGATGGAGTACACCTGGTGAGCACACAGTTCACACAGTTCGAATAAACACACATTTCGAATAAACACCTACAGGTTGCGAGCCTGCTAGTGTTCCACTGGACTGTCTAAAATAGTCCGTGCTCGTCATCTATACTCCGCTAGATGAATAGATCATCAAGAACAGCTATAACGAGGCCTCTCATTATTTTATTTTGTCACACAGCAACTATTACATCTACCCATGTTTTACCCAACACATTTTGTAGATATAAAATACATATACAGTTTAAATCTTTGAAAACATGTATAAAACGTTCATCCAACATAGATAGCAAGTATTCAGATAATATGCACACATAGCACGTAATTTATATAAAATACTTCATATTTATGTGTAAGCTGAAAGTAACTATGCACTCACTTGAGTAGGTGGTGACTCGGCGCTTGGACAGCACTTAACAAACTTTTCCTTCGACAAAACCTAGTATCATTGCCACTAGGGTTTAGTCTAATATTCACCGCGACTAATTAGTAGTCTAGCTATTATTACTATTATATAAGCATTAAACGATACTTATATAACCCATAATAATAGCCCAAGTACTTATTATAAGGTCCTAATAACATTACTATATTAAAACATAAGCTAAACTAAAGATAGCATAGGTACAGCTCACTTACAGCGGGTTTTTCTCGAAAACCGGGCTTCGCTGGAGCAGCGTTCCCGAGCCGAAAGGCTCTTTTCTCGGGACTCCGGGAGCCTCGGGGCTTCCTTCGGGCTAGGGGGTTTACCTAGGATTTTAGGGGGGTTAGGGAGGCTAGAGAGAGAAACTAGAGAGAGAAAGTGAGTTTGGGAGGTGTGAAGAGAAGGCTAGACCCGACACCTCTATTTATAGTGAAAATATCTGATGGACTCGCCGAGTAGGGTGACCTACTCGCCGAGTTGGTCCATGTGGTGGCCTTCTGGTGGTGCCACGTGTCCAATTCTGGTGGTCCCACGTCACCCCTATCGCGTATCAGCCTTCGAACTTAGAAAAATCATAACTCTCGCATACGAGCTCCATTTTTGACGTTCTTTATATCAACACGTAGGTAAAATCAAGATCTACAACTTTCGTTTAGACTTTGTCGGCTAACTCTCGACCGATCTCAAATTTAACTATAGGAGGCGTTTAGATTGTTAAATGACCGCGAAGAATTCGTAACTCCTTCGTACGAACTCCGTTTTCGTCCATCTTTTTACCGTTGAGTTCCTATTAATGAGATCTTCAACTCTCATTTAGGTCGCGTAAGCCAAAAGCTGCTCGAACTAAAATTCGAGTTTCGGGTCGTGCATTACTAAGTCGAATGTTAGAAAAATCATAACTTCCTCATACGAAGTCAGATTTGGGCGTTATTTTTATCGATGCTCTTAGTTTAACATATTCTACAACTTTTGTTTAGATTGCTAAGGCTAAATCTCGCTCTATCGTAAATTCACTATTTACGCTTCCCGGTGTCGTGCCCGTTTTGCCGTAAAACTTCGACAGGCCATAACTTCTTCGTTATAACTCGGATTTCGGCGTTCTTTATATGTACAGAAACCTTGAGACATATTCCAAAACTTGGTTAAGATTATTTATTCGAAATAATCTTTTGTCAAAAATTCGTTTTCGACCCCTATTGCCTCTAAATTGACTAGCCCGGATTTGCGGGCGTTACAATTATCTCCCCCTTAGGATGATTACGTCCCAGAATCATCAACGAAACAGGGTCGTATAATGACTCCATACGTCATCTCTTCATCCTAGGTAATAATTATAACTTCTACATTCCTTCAAGTCTATCTCTCAGACTTATTGACTGTATGCAGTACTCGATCGTGCACCTGCTCTCTACCTCAGGCTAGACTCCCAATTATGACCTTCAAGTCACAATCTCGATCCTTACTGGATACGAACTTGAGATTATTTCTTTTATTACTACTATGGATCGATGTGTCATATTCTAATGACCTATCATCGTATGTTGCAACACTTAGACTTAGGTCTCTTAGAGTTAAATTCTAAAACAGACTATACGTTCCTTCATGTTCTAATGTGATATAATCACACTTTAACATTTGGCATTTCTAGATACCAACTTCTTTAACAACGAGCGCGATATTTCTATTGATCGCTTTGATTTCAATCTTTTGGTTTAATTCGGACGCTACATCGATCTTGATTTTCTAAACCACATAGCATACTTAGCGTAGTCGGACTCAATTCGATATAACCACTAGGGTCGGAACATCAACAATCTTCTTAGTCATTACCGAAACGACGGTAATGACACACTTAAATAAAACAAAATCAATTACTAGCTTTTTGGTAACCTTGTGACTTTCCCTGATCCAAGTGTGAGTCCTGTGCTTCCGGTTGTATAGGCCTCTACTACCATTCACACCTACTCATACTCGTCCCAACTATTGTCCCGCAGTTTTTCCAAGTCACCATATAAGAAAACCACACAACAACTTAACACATCAGATAACAAAACAAACGTTTTATATTATTTCTTGAAACGATTACATAGGTGTTCAAGTTCACCCTAGATTATGCCTCTAATAGGCTACATCATATGACACTATCTATATGGCTTCTTCATAACTCGATCTCTATATATCCATCCTTACTCCTGATTCCTTGCATCGTCAGCTACTTCGTCAAGGATCATTTGAAATGCTCTTACCTTTGGTTTTGGCGGCACATTTGGCTTTGTATCCCCTTCTTTCTTTGGGAAATCTTGCTTGAAGTGCCCTTCCTCGTTACATTCGTAACACACCCTTTTGTTGAATTTACACTCGTTGGAATAATGCCCATGCTTCCCACACTTGAAACAACTCATCTCCTCACCACATTTTCCAGAGTGTTTCTTTTTGCACTTCTCGCACCATTTTTCTTCGCTCCCTCCTCTAAACTTCCTGGTACTTGTCTTGCTTCTCTCATCGAGCTTTGCAGACCCCTCAAACTTCCTCTTTTCACCAACCTCAATCTTGTTGGCAGCTCTTCCCTTAATCATATCTTCCACAGATTTGGCAGCCCAGATAGCTGCCTCCAGAGTAGGTGCCTGACGCACTGGCACCGCGTACTCCCATGGAAGTCCCTTTGCGTACTTGTCGATTTTCGTCAGCTCATCCGGAACAAGACGCAAGGCGAGCTCCATCTTCTCTGTGAAGTTGTTGGTATATTCATCAATTGACATGCTTCCCTTCTTCAGGGTTAGAAACTGATTCTCTAGCTCAAGCAGGTTTTGGGCTGAGCAGTACTTTCGTTTGAATTGCACCAGAAATTCTGCCCATGTCAGTTGCAGGGGCTCATTGGGGCTCAGAGTCTTCCCCAAGGTATTCCACCAACGTACAGCACCTCCTCGAAACTGACGCACTGTAAATGTGGTCTGTTGTTTTCCCTTGCAACGCACGTCATGAAAGCTAAGTCCATCTCCGAGATCCAATCTATGACCCCGATCGGATCCTCCTTTCCAGTGAAAGTCGATGGCTTGCAAGTCAGAAAATCCTTGTACTTGCATCCATTCCTCTCGACTTCGTCATCTTGGTTGTTTTGTCGAACTATTGGTGGGTTGACTTGACCAACAGTCCCACTGTAGTTTCCTTCCTCAGTCTGCCCTTCGTTCAACTCGGGCTGTTCGATCGGAATTGTCGCTTCCTCTCGATTTTGCTAGAGCAAATGTCTAGTTTCCTCCATTTGACGATCCAACATCGCCTGGATCATCGCTTGTACTCCGGCCATCGTTATTGGCTCAGTAGCGGCTACCACTACCGGTATTTGCTCAATCATTGGGGGTTGGTTTCGGTTCCCATTTGCATTCACGTTTCCGCTACGGGTTCTTGCCATCTTGATCTATACACCGAATAAGGTGAATCTAGATCTTTACTTAGGATTGACGGTTAAATCATCCTTATCACTCCGAAACGTTTATATGCTAGTTCTAATATCGTAGTCGTACGTTTAGAATCCTAAACACCTAAGGTTTCTAGATCCGGTCGGTAACAAACCATAGATCCGAACAACTAACAACATATCAGGCACAAGTATTTAGCACATAAAAGCATTTTAGGCATATTTCCTAAAATAATCTAGTGCTCACACCTCACAATCATCGCTTAGCATTCTAAGTTTAAGTCTAGAAATAAATCCATATTCCTAGTTCGCTTAAACTAATGCTCTGATACCAACTGTGACATCCCCAAAATCACGGCCAGAAAAGACCGATTTTGTTTATGCTTTATAAAAATCAGAGTACTTCATTTTATAAAAATGTTGCGGAATTTGTTCCCAGAAAAACATGGTAAATACGTTATTAAAACATTTTCGAAGAAACGCATTTATTTCATTTTAAAATGTTTGGGATGTCATCGTTAATACAGAAACATAAGCATAAACAGAACTTACAATTATTTACACTAGTGATCTACATCTCTTTAAATCTCTCAGTGTAATGTCACTTCATATCAACACCTGTGATATAAATAAACTGAGTGGGTCAGGTTGGGAAACCTGGTGAGTACATAGGGTTTTCAACAATAATATAATTATTATGTTTAAACATCAAACAATCAACCCAATTACCCATTCCCGTTATCCTCACATTACGTCCCTAAAACATCTAACACAAGGGACCTAGTCTAAGGACTATCATTGGGATGGACATTACTGCTAAGGGGATTCCTCGGCAATAAAAGTCCTAAAGGCAACCATATGGGGGATGGAGTACACCTGGTGAGCACACAGTTCACACAGTTCGAATAAACACACAGTTTGAATAAACACATAGTTCGAATAAACACACATTTCGAATAAACACCTACAGGTTACGAGCCTGCTAGTGTTCCACTGGACTGTCTAAAATAGTCCGTGCTCGTCATCTATACTCCGCTAGATGACTAGATCATCAAGAACAGCTATAACGAGGCCTCTCATTATTTTATTTTGTCACACAGCAACTATTACATCTACCCATGTTTTACCCAACACATTTTGTAGATATAAAATACATATACAGTTTAAATCTTTGAAAACATGTATAAAACGTTCATCCAACATAGATAGCAAGTATTCAGATAATATGCACACATAGCACGTAATTTATATAAAATACTTCATATTTATGTGTAAGCTGAAAGTAACTATGCACTCACTTGAGTAGGTGGTGACTCGGCGCTTGGACGGCACTTAACAGACTTTTCCTTCGGCAAAACCTAGTATCATTGCCACTAGGGTTTAGTCTAATATTCACCGCGACTAATTAGTATTCTAGCTATTATTACTATTATATAAGCATTAAACGATACTTATATAACCCATAATAATAGCCCAAGTACTTATTATAAGGTCCTAATAACATTACTATATTAAAACATAAGCTAAACTAAAGATAGGATAGGTACAGCTCACTTACAGCGGGTTTTTCTCGAAAACCGGGCTTCGCTGGAGCAGCGTTCCCGAGCCGAAAGGATCTTTTCTCGGTACTCCGGGAACCTCGGGGCTTCCTTCGGGTGCTAGGGGGTTTACCTAGGCTTTTAGGGGGGTTAGGGAGGCTAGAGAGAGAAACTAGAGAGAGAAAGTGAGTTTGGGAGGTGTGAAGAGAAGGCTAGACCCGGCACCTCTATTTATAGTGAAAATATCTGATGGACTCGCCAAGTAGGGTGACCTACTCGCCGAGTTGGTCCATGTGGTGGCCTTCTGGTGGTGACACGTGTCCAATTCTGGTGGTGCCACGTCACCCATATCGCGTATCAGCCTTCGAACTTAGAAAAATCATAACTCTCGCATAAGAGATCCGTTTTTGACGTTCTTTATATCAACGCGTAGGTAAAATCAAGATCTACAACTTTTGTTTAGACTCCGTCGGCTAACTCTCGACCGATCTCAAATTTAACAGTAGGAGGCGTTTAGACTGTTAAATGACCACGAACAATTCGTAACTCCTTCATACGAACTCCGTTTTCGTCCATCTTTTTACCGTTGAGTTCCTATTAATGAGATATTCAACTCTCATTTAGGTCGCATAAGCCAAAAACCGCTCGAACTAAAATTCGAGTTTCGGGTCGTGCACTTCTAAGCCGAATCTTAGAAAAATCATAACTTCCTCATACGAAGTCAGATTTGGGCGTTATTTTTATCGATGCTCTTAGTTTAACATATTCTACAACTTTTGTTTAGATTGCTAAGGCTAAATCTCGCTCTATCGTAAATTCACTATTTACGCTTCCCGGTGCCGTGCCGGTTTTGCCGTAAAACTTCGACGGGCCATAACTTCTTTGTTATAGCTCGGATTTCGGCGTTCTTTATATGTACGGAAACCTTGAGACATATTCCACAACTTGGTTAAGATTATTTATTCTAAATAATCTTTTGTCGAAAAGTCGTTTTCGACCCCTATTGCCTCTAAATTGACTAGCCCGGATTTGCGGGCGTTACAGTCTACAAGAGGAATTGGGTACCAAGTTGTGTTTGATTACAACTTACCATCCACAGACTCATGGTCAGAGCGAACGGACGATACAAACACTTGAAGATATGCTGAGAGCATGTACCCTGGAATTCCAAGGTAACTGGGATGAATATATACCTTTGGTAGAATTTTCCTACAATAATAGTTTCCACTCGAGCATAAAGATGGCACCTTATCAAGATTTGTATGGACAGAAGTGTCGTATGCCGTCTAGTTGGCTTGAGGCTGGGGAAAAGCAGTTTATGGGACCGAAGATAGTCCATCAAACTGCTGAAAAGTTGAAAATAATTAGGGAAAGAATGTTCACAGCTCAGGATCGTCAAAACAGCTATGTTGACAACAAGCAAAGACCGATGACTTTTGAAGTTGGAGATTCGGTTTTGCTTAAAGTCCCGCTGTGGAAGGGACTTATAAGATTTGGTAAAAGGGGAAAATTAAGTCCAAGGTTTATTGGACCGTTTAATGTTCTTCAGAGGATTGGGAACCAAGCTTACAAGCTCGAACTACCAGAAGAACTGAATGGAATTCATAACAGTTTTCATGTGTGTTATTTGAGGAAGTTCACGGGAGAAGTTCCCGACATGATTCCACTTTCGGAGTTAAGAATCGATGAGAAAAAAAGGTTGATTTAAGAACCAGAGGCAATTGTTGATCGAAAGACAAAGAAGTTGCGATGCAAGATGGTCGAGTTAGTGCTTGTCCGATGGAAACACACGAATGGGCCAAATCTCACCTGGGAGACGGAGAGTCACATGATGAGTCGCTACCCGCATTTGTTTGTTGATATGTGATTCTGGGGACGGAATCATTCTAAGGTGGAGAGAATTGTAACGCTTGTGTTTCCGAGCTCATCATTAATATTGATATAGTAGTCCAGGTTAACCTCTGTAACCCGTTTTGAAATAATAGAAGTGTATTATTTGAGTATTATGTGTTATGTGCTTAATTGTGTGTCTTAATTTAATTAAGAATAAAAATAAGAGTCAAAATGAAATGTTAGATAAAGCCGATATCTATGGATAATGTTGTAGTAGTTGAAACGAGGTTTCCGAATATATAAAGAATGCCGAAATCCGAGTTATAACGAAGAAGTTATGACATGTCGAAGTTTCGCGACAGAACCGGCAACGATGAATGACGTAAAAAGTGGAATTTACGTTAGTGCGATATTTAGCCTTAGTGATCTAAACAAATGTTGTAGAGTTCCTTAAACCGAGAGCGTGCATGAAAAGAACGCCCAAATCTGACTTTGTATGAGGAAGTTATGATTTTTCGAAGTTTCGACTTAGTGGTATGCTGCCGGAATACTCGAAATAGAGATCGAGTGATATTTAGCCAAAATTTTCTAAATGAGAATTGAAGATCTCATTGATAGTAGTCCAACGATAAAAAGACAGACGAAAACGGAGTTCAGATGAAGGAGTTATGAATTTCGAACAGAGTTTTCCTGTCCCGGCCTACTAAAAATAATATATAAGTAATATACTTATAATATATTAAAAATAAAGTCAAAATTAGGCAATGGAGTCTAAACGAGAGTTGTAGAGCATAATCTCACCTTCACATCGATATAAAAAACGTCAAAAACGGAGTTCGTATGCGAAAGTTATGAATTTCTGAAGTTCAAGGCGTGAAACCCCAAAACTATTAGATACCACGACGTGGCAAGCAGTGGCACGACGTGGTGAGTCTTCTGACACCTCCAGGAGTCCCCAAGATGCAACTTGTGATGACACATGCAGTGACGACCAATCCCACGACGTGCAAAAAGGAGCCACGACGTGGCAAGGGCCAGTTTTGCCCTATAAATAGATTTGAAGGGCCAGCCGAGTTTGGTTGCTCATTCTCTCATCTCTCACCTGTATTGCATCGATTTACGTGCAAATAAGTACCCACGAAGCCCCGGTATCAATCCCAAACACCGAAGCAGGTTCTGAAGCCCCGAAGATCCCGAGAAGTGCAATTCCCAAGCCGAAGCTCTACCCGCGAGGAGCCCAGTTTTTGTGAAGATCTTCCAGATCTACCAAAGAATACTACTTCTGCAAGTCGTAGTGATGTCTGATCATCTTCTGATCAAGTGAGTGTGTAGTTACTTTCTTCTAACGCTTAACTATGAAGTATTTTATACGATATATGTGTTATAGCTTTTATCCGCGCCATGGCCTGCCAAAAGTAGAATCGGGGGAGGCTTTGGAAGAAAGGTTATGAACTAAAGAGGGACCTCCCTACCCCGCGGCAGATTAACTAGAGGAATGCCAGGTGATTTATAAAGGAGGCGGTTGAAAGACCGGCTTAGAGAGGACATTCTCTTTCTTGAGCTTTCATGGGTTACAAGATCGACTAGCACATCCAGTTTACTCTATCGACAGCCCAGCCAGATGAAGGATCAAGGAAATCGGGATCAGCTGCCTTTACTTTATTTAAGGGGGACTTGAATCTCTGAAGGGAGAAGACCTATTCAAAAAAAAAAAGACAAGACAAGAGGTCAAGATGACTACCAAATTCATGAAAAGTGTTATGGCTAATTTATTATGGGATTCCAATGGTGAGCACAGGCACCACTGGATTGCTTGGGACAGCATTTGTAAATCCATGAAGGAGGCAATATTTAAGCCCGATCGTTTCCATGCAGAACCTGTAAAAAGTCAAGCCCCGAGGATTCTAGTTTTACACCCACATACAAGCCTGTAGGTATCACCTTGATGGTTGACCCCAACAGAGGTAGAGTCACCTGTCGAAAGAAGATTCTTCCTATGACCGATGGCTAACCATGAAAACGAAAGAATGGCAAAGAGGATCAAAACCACAAAATGTGTATATTTTGTTGTTATATGTGTGAATGTATATTCACTTTCTTCTATCTCATAGATCTGATTTATTCTCTATGAAATATGTGTTATGTGTGTGTGCCTCGTCTGTTATGTGGAATATGTATTGATTGAACATGCTATACAGGTTTTAAACTATGTATAAAAATATATATTTTTATCTACTAATATGTTAGGTAGAACATGGGTAGATAGTTGATGTGTGATAAACAGATGAGAGGCCTCGATGTTGTTGTTGTTGATCTAGTTATTCAGCAGAGTATGGATAACGACCACAGACTCTTTCTAGACAGTCTTGTGGAATGCTAGCAGGTTCATAACCTGTAGGTGTTGTGAACGATGTGTTCACCGGTGTACTCTATCCCCCTCATGGTTTCCTTTAAGATATCTATTATTGAGGAAACCCCTTAGCAGTAATGTCCGTCCCGATGAAAATCCTATATTAGGTCCCTTGAGATAGATGTTGTTTTAGGGACGTAAATTGAAGATAACGGGAATGGGTAATCGGGTTATTAAATATAATTTATTTATTGTGGGTTGAAAACCCTATATGCTCACCAGGCTCCCAAGCCTGACCCACTCAGTTTATTCGTATTACAGGTAGTGGCGCGAGGGCATAAGATGGTTGAATCATCAAGTTGTTTTGTTTACAAGTCTGTATATGTATATATTTGTTGAATGACTTGTAATGTTATCGTTTATACTATATGGTTTGTATCGGAACATGACATCCCGAGTTTTGATTATATAATGAAAATGCATCTCTTGATGAAATGCTTTGATAAATATTAGTTTATCATATTTTGTTTTGGGAACAAATTCTGCAACTCTTTTAAATCAAAAGGATTTACTCTGAAATTATTTTAAAAAAATCATAAATGAAATCGGTCTTTTCTGGCTATGATTTTGGGGATGTCACAATTGGTTGAGCCCTAATGGGGCAGTGATAGATTGTGAGCAGTAGTTAGTTCAGATTCAAACCCCAAGTGGGGGAGAGTTAGTGGTTCAGGGAGAGAGAGCTCAGCGTGGGCCAATTTTGTGTTCAGCAGCGAGGGCCAAATGCTATATTCAATAGGGGTGGTTTGGATTTGTCGCATATGCTATGGATACCCGTGATAAGGGTAATGCGACTATGGAAGATGTGCCTATTGTGTGAGAGTATCTAGATGTGTTTCCAAAGGATTTTCCTAGGATGCCTTCGGATAGGCAAGTTGAGTTTAGGATTGATCTGGTTCTGCGTGCGCCTCCGATTGCCAAAGCACCATATTGTTGGCTCCTCTCGAGATGCAGGAGTTTTCTACACATCTGCAGGAGCTGTTAGAAGAGGGATTCATTTGACCAAGCAGTTCGCCATGGGGAGCACCAATCTTATTTGTGAAGAAGAAGGATGGGTTTCATCGCATGTGCATTGACTACCGGGAGCTGAATAAGGTAACAATGAAGAACCATTATCCACTCCTGAGGATTGATGATATGTTTGACCAGCTTCAGGGTGCATCTTGGTTTTCCAAGACTGATTTGCATTCGGGTTATCATCAAATGAGGGTTATAGATGTGGATGTTCTGAAGACAACTTTACGGACTCGTTGTGGTCATTATGAGTTCGTGGCGATGCCTTTTGATCTCACCAATGATCCATCCGCGTTCATCGATCCGACCAAGGTTGAGGCCGTGATGTGGTGGGAGATTCTGAGGTCTCCATCTAAGATTCGGAGTTTCCTTAGTCTAGCAGGTTATTATCGTAGATTCATCCAATATTTCTCCAAAATAGTTGTTCCTTTGACTCGGTTGACAAAGAAGACAGTTACATTTCGCTAGGGGCCTGAGCAATAATCAACTTTTGAGACCTTGAGACAGCAGTTGTGTGAGGCACCAATTTTGACCCTGTTGGAGGGTGTTAGGGATTTTGTGGTGTATTGTGATGCGTCGATCACGGGTTTAGGGGCAGTGATGATGCAGAGGGCTTGCGTGATTGCTTATGCTTCGAGGCAGCTGAAGCCTCACGAAGCGAATTATCCGATGCATGATTTAGAGCTGGTGGCTATGGTTTTTTCCCTTATGATTTGGCGACATTACCTCTATGGGGTCCTCTGTACCATGTACACGGACCACAAGAGCCTGGGGTTTCTGATGGATCAACCAAATCCAAATAGGAGGCATCGTTGATGGTTCGACGTGGTGAAGGGTTATGATTGTGAGATCCTTTATCATCCAACGAAGGCCAATGTGGTGGCTGATGCTCTCAGCCGCAAGGTGGTCGCAACTCCGATCTAGGATATATGTTTGAGGATGACCGTGATTACTCTGCTATTGGAGCAGATTCGGGAGGATTAGATAGAGGATATGAAGGAAGAACACCAGAATAGTAAGAATATTGTGGGTGAGGTGACTTCCTTCGATTATGATTGTCGTGGGTTGTTAACTCTTCATTGGATAGTATGGCTTCCGTATGGGGGCGGTGTGCGTCAGGTTCTGATGGAGGAGGTGCAGAGGTCTAGGTTCTCCATTCATCCCAAGGCGACGAAGATGTATAGAGATCTCTGTCCAGATTATTGGTGACCCTACATGAAGCGGGATGTGGCTTGGTATGTGGAGTGGATTCTATTTGGGTCATCGTGGATCGATTGACCAAGAGCGTGCATTTTATCCTGATCCAAGAGAGTATCTCTCCTGAGAATTTGGCGGAGATATACAACAGGGAGGTTGTGGCACGACATGGGGCACCAATTTATGTGGTTT
Organism: Lactuca sativa; assembly: GCF_002870075.4. Taxonomy (NCBI): domain Eukaryota; kingdom Viridiplantae; phylum Streptophyta; class Magnoliopsida; order Asterales; family Asteraceae; genus Lactuca; species Lactuca sativa. Next base: position 190,961,330 of record NC_056629.2, read on the forward strand.
CAGACAGGGATGTTAGGTTTACTTCCAGGTTTTTGAAGAGGTTCCATGAAGAGTTGGGTACTCGCCTCCATTTCATCACAACCTTCTATCCGCAGACCGATGGTCTGAGCGAGCAGACCATTCAGGCTCTAGAGGATACGTTTTGGGAATTTGTTTTGGACTTTAGTGGGAGTTGGGCTACGTATCTTCCGTTAGCGGAATTTTCGTATAACAACAGTTATCACACCAACATTGATCAGCCTCCTTTGAGATGCTTTACGGGAGGAAATGTAGGACCCTGATATGTTTGGGTGAGGTTGGTCAACAGATTGTGGGGAGTACCGAGGTGGTACTTAAGACTACTGAGTTGATTCAGCAGGTTCGGAGTAGGCTCCAAACAGCTCAAAGTTGTCAGAAGAGTTCCATGAAGATTTGGGTACTCGTCTCCATTTCATCACAACCTTCTATCTGCAGACCGATGGTCTGAGCAAGCAGACCATTCAGGCTCTAGAGGATACGTTGTGGGCATTTGTTTTGGACTTTAGTGGGAGTTGGGATACGTATCTTCCGTTAGCGGAATTTTCATATAACAACAGTTATCACACCAACATTGATCAGCCTCCTTTGAGATGCTTTACGGGAGGAAATGTAGGACCCCGATATGTTTGGGTGAGGTTGGTCAACAGATTGTGGGGAGTACCGAGGTGGTACTCAAGACTACTGAGTTGATTCAGCAGGTTCGGAGTAGGCTCCAAACAGCTCAAAGTTGGCAGAAGAGTTTCAGGTGGGGGATATGGTTCTCCTGAAGGTGTCACCTTGGAAAGGTGTCATCCGATTCAGGAAGAGGGGTAAGCAGGACCCCACGTATATCAGTCATTTTAGGGTTTTGGCCCGGGTGGGTCGGGTTGCATATCGCTTGGATCTTCTAGATGAGCTCATTCTGATCCATAGCATGTTCCATGTCTCTCAGCTGCGGAAGTGTTTAGTGGATGATTCTGCAGTGGTTCCATTGGAGGATATTCAGGTGGATGACCGCCTGAACTATATTGAGAGACTGGTGGTGATTCTTAACCAGAAAACGACAAACTTGATGAACAAGTTTGTTGAGTCGGTGAAACTGCAATGGCAGCATTGAAAGGGTTCTAAATGGACATGAAAGTCATAAGATGAGATGAAGGAGCACTATCTGGAGTTATTTGGAGCAGTGGACTTCGAGGACGAAGTCTGATTCAAGTGGGGGAGAATTTGTAACACTAAAATATTATAAGTTTCCATTTTTACCCTTGCTAAATATGTTCTTGCATTTTGGTCCTTTGGCTAGTACACGGGGCATACTGGAATGAGTGGGCTTGGCGTACTAGCTAGACTCTGATTGCGGGCATCTACCACGTATGTTGGGCGTACGTGGGTTACGATGGGCGTACGCTGGGTTTGGACAAACCCCTAATTTTTAGGTTTTGTGCTCTATTAAAGCTTCTTTAACCCACCTCTTGGACATTTTAGACCAACCTCCATATCTTCAAAACTCTTATTTCATCCCTTAGCCTTTGTGTGGTGCTTTTGAGCCTTTGTAAAGAACTTTGGTGTGTTTTTTGCATCTTGAATTAGTAGAAGAAGGTTGAAGACTCATTCTTTGGATAAGAGCTTAGAGATCTAGATTTAGGTTCTTCATTTCGTGACTTTTGAGGTATAAATTTTGTAACTTGTCAACTCCTTGTATAGATCTTCTTTTAGGCTTGTTTATGGCCATTTTGGTCTCTTTTGGTTGGTCCTTGTGAGCTAAGGTTGTTTCAGAAGGTTAACCTTTTAGATTTAGACATTTGAGGGGTCCCTTAAGCATAAAAATGTAAACTTTATGGTGTATATGGACTCATGCATGTGTTAAGACCTTTGGTTAAGCTCTTTTGAGCTCTAGATCCCCATTAAGCCATGGATGCATGTAAAGTTGCCAACTTTACGTGATAAATCATCTTTTGGGACAAGATCTAAGAGTATGGAGTAAGGGTTGAATGGATTAAGAGCTTTTATTGTGGGGTAGCCAACTGGGGAGTGTGTTGGACTTAAAAGCTGGTACGTTGTGTGTACTAGCCCCAGAGCGTGTACACTAAGTGTACGAGTTGAGTATGCCCATGTGTGGGTTAATTGGTTTTGGACTCCTCGAATTTGGGCCATGTGTACTAGCATCCCCAAAGCGTGTACGTTGTGTGATCTAGAAATATTGTTTTTATTAATTGAAAATTGAAATTTTTGGCTCTTATTTTTGGGATGCTACAAGATGCTAATCGGTTTTATGTAATGTTTACAGATGATTAAAACATGTTTGGTTATATCTACTTGATCAAACATAAATTAGAAACCTTTGAAAACTTTAAAGATTTTAAACATGAAGTCGAGAATCAATTAGGTAGGAAGATAAAGATGCTCTGATCTAATAGAGGATGAGAGTATCTTGGTATCGAGTTCTATGACTACCTCAAGGAATGTGGAATAATTTCATAACTAACTCCTCCTAGAACACCACAACTTAATGGTGTGGCTAAGAGGCGGAATCGGACCTTGTTGGACATGGTTCGTTCCATGATGAGTAGATCCACTCTTCCTATCTCCTTCTGGGAATATGCCTTGGAGACAACCGCCCATATCCACAGTCTTTTCCCTACTATGAAGGTTGCCAAAATACCTCACGAGATGTGGACATGGAAAGTTCCCTCATTAGCACATATCAAAGTCTGGGGTTGTGAAGCTCTCGTTAGACGCGTGACTCATGACAATCTAGAAGCTAGAAGCGAGAAATGTATTTTCATTGGCTACCTACAAAAGTCTTTTGGATACTTGTTTTATAGATCTAGTAAAAACATGGTATTTGTAGCACAAATAGGAGTCTTTCACGAGAGACAGAGAGCTCAAATGAAAAGAGGATAGTGGGAGACAAATTGATCTTGAAGTGATTCAAGAGCCAACTAATGAAGGAACCTTAGAAGACACTACCACTCAACCATAGGAATAAATTCCAGTTGAGCCAGATGACAATTCATTACATCTTCGTCATTCTAGGAGAGTTAGCATGCCACTCACGTTCTATGGTTTCCATATAATGTTAGATGGTGATACATTTATCAGTGATCAAACATTGGTAAATTTGGTTGACCCAACTAACTAAAAGGAAGCGATGGTAGACCCTTAGGCTTCAAAGTGGAAATAGGCAATGGACAGCGAGATCAAGTCCATGTATGATAACCAAGTTTGGAATTTAATTGATCATGTACCTGGTCGGAAGATAGTTGGGTGCAAATGGATCTTCAAGAAGTAGACCGACATGGATGGAAATGTGCAAACATTCAAGGTATGACTGGTTGCGAAGGCCTTTACTCAAACCCCAGGGATTGATTATGACGAGGCCTTCTCACCAGTGGACAAGATAAAGTCTATTATGATAATGCTCACCATAGCTGCCTTTCATGATTATAAAATTTGGCAGATGGATGTCAAAACCGCTTTCCTTAATGGGAAGTTGGTTGAAGATGTTTACATGAGTCAATCAAAGGGTTTTGTTGATGCAAAGTTTCCCAATAGAGTGTGTAACTTGATAAATCCATTTATGGATTGAAACAAGCATCTCGCAACTGGAATCTTTGCTTCCATGAGAAAGTCAAAGAGTTTGGTTTCCCTAGAAGTAAGGATGAGTCATGTGTGTATGTCAAGGCTAGTGGGAGTATAGTAACTTTTCTAGTATTGTATGTTGATGACTTACTACTTATAAGAAACAACTTTCCAACCATACAAGAAGTAATATATTGGTTTGGAAAGTGTTTTGCTATGAAGGATCTAGAAAAGGTTGCGTATATTCTCGGGATAAGAATTTTGAGAGATAGAAAGAAAAGACTAAATGGACTTAGTTAAAGTACATACTTAGACAATGTACTAAAATGTTTTAGTATGAAAAATACCAAGAAATGAGTGCTACCTATTAAGACCAATGCCAACTTGAGTAAGACTCAAAGCCCTAGTATGGATGAAGAGATAGGTGATATGAGTCAAGTCCCTTATGCTTCGGCTGTAGGACCAATCTTGTACGCTACAACATGTACATTGCCCTGATGTGTCATTTTCTTTAAGAATGGTTAGTCGCTATTAGGGAAATCTTGGTAGAGCTCATTGGACAGCTGTAAAGAACATTCTCAAGTAGCTGTGAAGGACAAGGATATGATTCTAGTCTTTGGATGTAGTGATACGTTGAGAGTTGACTGGGTAGAGTGATGCTAGCTTTCAAATAGATATAGATAACTTTCATTCTCAACATGGCTGGGTTTTAACATTAAATGGTAGAGCAGTTACTTGGAAATGTTCAAAGCAAGACATGGTGGCTAATTCTACCTGCGAATTAGAGTACACAGCAACAAGTGAAGCATCAAAGGAAGCGGTTTGGTTGAAAGACTTCATAGGATATCTTGGAGTAATTCCAACTATTCAAGATCCAATGGAACTTTTCTGCGATAATGAAGGTGCAGTTGATTTGACTAAAGAATCGAGAGACCATGGTAAGTCAAGACATATTGACAGAAAGTACCAGTACATCAGACATAGAGTAGAAGAAGGTCACCTTATTGTGAAGAGGAAATCATCAGAAGAGAATCATGCAGACCCTTTGACAAAGGCTCTGAGTAGGGTCAAGCATAATCAACATGCTAGGAGAATTGGTTTGAGAGATGATATTAGTTTTAATAGTTAGATGATTAGTTGAAACTTGTAAAAAAATAAATGTAATTGATTTTGGTGATTAATAACATAGATTATTTATGAATTTGTATACTTGCTTTTTTAATTGTTTATTCTTATGTTTCGTTTTGCATCTTTTTACTTCCTGAATAATTTAGTTATTTAAATTCCATGGTCATTCATGCTTTGGGAAGTTGGTAGTGAATTAAGAGTGTCATGAATTGGATTGTAGATTGTCTAAGGAAGTTAGAGATGGCAATTATATTGCTACAACATTCATAAGTACTTAGAAACGGAGATATAAGCATTGGATAAAACCACGCTTAAAGAATTACTTCATGGATTAAATCACGAGTAATTCTGAGATAATAACATCTTATATTCTTGAAATAGAGATATATGAGTCATAATTTAGAGCTCAATTGTACATTGGTATTATGAAAATGCGTCAATAATGTGATGTTATAAAACGTAGTGTCATGTATGATTTGATGAGTAAAGGATACAATCATATAAGTCAAAGTTTATTTGTTCCTTTTTCCCTAATAGGAAATGCGATATCTTTGGGCCCTTCGGTGATTTTGTAACACCCCATTTATTTAATAAATAAATAAATAAATAAGTAAATGTATAGTGGCCCTAAAATCGAAATAATGTAGCAAGGAGTTAGTTTCAGGGGCTAAAAAGTTATAATTGAAAGTTTAAGGGGTTAAAAATATAATTTTCGGATTAGTTTATAAAGGATTTTGAAGTCAGGGGCTAAAGAGTAAATTATGGACTTCATTTGAGGATAAATATAAAGGGAGGGGTTACTTGGTAAAAATTGGATTTAATTTGTAAGGGTTTTCAAGAGGCGGGGTTTAAATGGTAATTTATGGGCTCCCTTTTGAAAGAATATGGGAAGGGAGGGACTAAAGGCGGTATTATGGAAAAACATGAAATGGGACGGGGGTATATAGCTATCACTACCCGTCTAACCCTAACCCTAACACAAGAAAATGCAGTCGCCACATCCTTCTTCACCTTCGGTAGCCACCGCCACCATGGATGCTCCTCAGCCGCCGTTTGCGTCACTGACCCCGACAGCCCGGTTTCGCCTGCTGCCTTGTCGACGAGCACCGTCGTCCCGCCATCTGATGCCACCGGGAGAGTTGTGAACAACCGGGAACTTCACCAAGAATGAAGACGGAGCTGTGAACGGAAAACACGAGTCGCTCATGATCGGAATGGTCACGGTGAGGTCATCTCTCATTTCTTTCATCCCTTTTAGTTGTTCAGGACTGTAATCGCCATGTTGGGGTCATAACCGCCGTTCTTCGCCATTTCTATGGCGTTACGACGATGTCCGCCACCCTGTAAGTGATTGAATGTGTGCGTATCTGCCTTTATGGGCTGCTTATGGTGCTAACAGTGGTGTATGGGTGTTATTTTGGACAGAGAAGCAAGATTACCCACCACCACCACCGTAGGGTGGTGGCTGTCATCTTCAACCACCATGTGCCACCATAAGTTCGTTGATCGAGTATATGAACTGGTGGTGTCGTTTTCTTGGAGAGAGTGTGTGTGTTGTTGCTGATCGGAGAAGCTCAAGGAGAAACCGCCATGGCCGATATGGTGGCCGCCGCCACTCACCACCGCAAGGTGGCTGTTCGTGCATTTTACTTTTGATATGTTATTTTGAGCTAAGCATTGTAAAATTGTAATAGTGTCTAGAATAATGAAATGAAAACTCAAAACCACCACCGTGAGGTGGTGGCTGCCGCCACCAGCCGTCGTGTCGGGTGGCGGTGTGCTTGCCTTGTTGAGTTCGATTCGTTTAGTGTGCTTGAAACCCTAATGGGCCTGGTAAGCCCTAATGGACCCTAATTGACCCAATAAAACCCTATGGGCTTAATGATTTTCAAGTGGGCCTAATAGGCCCAATAAAGCCTTAATTGACCTAAAAGCCCAACAAATTGATAAATGGGCTAGTATTTAGATTGGAAAACCCTAATGCCAATAAAACCCTAATTTGAGGAATTAATCGGGACACATGGGAATTATTTAATAACTTGAGATATTAAATAATTATCAATAGCAAAAATGAATCTAAGCAATATTGGACTTAATGGATTAAGTCCTTAATGGGTTAAGTAGGAAACACTTGGCCCTAATCGTCATTTTATATGAAACCCTAATTTCACTTGGGTTTATTGTTGGGCCTTTCTATTGGGCCTTGATGATTGGGTTATTAAATGGGTCATCCAAGATCAAGCAAATGGACTAGAATAATTAATGGGCTTTGGGGTAAGGTCCATGTAAGGGGTTTGGGCCCAATTTTGGAAAATTAGGCCATAGCTTGGGCCTTAATGATTATATGATGTTGGGCCTTAGAATAAGACCATGTAAAGGCTTAGGCCCAATTTGGAAAATTGGGCCATATGTTGGGCTTTGATTCCCTGTTGACTGTGGGCCTATGGATTAGGCCTTGGGCTTGAATAAGCCGAGCTTGGGGGTAATGTAATAATTATCCAAAGTAGGTACTTATGGTTATGTATTGGAGCCTAATTATTAATTGGGTATTGTTTGATGTTGACAGTTCGGGAATTTGTCATCCAACAGCTGGGGTTGAGTCTGCGGGACTTCAGTAGTGCCAGGTGAGTCTCCTCACCATACCAATGGGTCTAAGGCACCAAGGCCGGCCCATTTTATGATATGTGGTACACTAGTTGTAGTGATATGTGGTATGATAGTTGGTTATATGCTATGTGCTATGTTATTTGTTTATGTGATATTTGCATGAAAGACCATGGGGGAGCCCATGACATCTGGATGTAAGACCATGTGGGGGAGCCCATGAATTTCCTATTAAAGACCATGGGGGGAGCCCATGGAATTTGGATGTAAGACCATGTGGGGGAGCCAATGGCTTTCCTATTAAAGACCATAGGGGAGCCCATGGCACCGAATGTAAGACCATGTGGAGAGCCCATGGCTTTCCTATTAAATACCATGGGGGGAGCCCATGGCACTTAGGTGCAAGACCATGGGGGGAGCCCATGGCATCCTGGAGTAAGACCTTGGGGGGAGCCCACGGCATCCGTATATGTTTATATGCATGACTATGTGATTGATATGATTATCTGATTGATATGGTTTATGTAATTGTTATTGCTAATGTGGATTATATGGTTATGAGGATTGTGTGGGGTATGCTCTGGGGAACTCACTAAGCTTCGTGCTTACGGTTTTCAGTTTTGGTTTTAGGTACTTCATTTTCAAAGGGAAGGAGTCGGCTCAATCGCAGCGCATCACACTATGTTTTCCGCACACGGGGTCCTTGTGATTACACTCTGATATGGTTTTATGGTACTATGTTTTGATTATTGACATTTTGGTTTTGACATGAGATATTATTATGAAAATTTTTATGTCGACCAGTTTTATGCAATAATTTAATTAAAACGAAATTTTGACCCCTGATTTTTGGGTCGTTACAAGTTTTGGTGTTGACTTATAGTTCTAGGCCTAGCAAGGACTTAGTTGATGTGTTCAACTTGAATTCTAATGTCGTCATCACAAATCAAAAATTGGGAAACATAACTAGGAAAATGAGATTGATTCTAATTCATGTCTCATGTCTGTATGATATTTAGTAGAACAGATGAATATTGGATCACTTATCTTAGGACCAAATGTCTCTTTAGGTCAGAGTTCGACAGTTGCTATGGAATCACTCTTTGTTGTGTAATTTAGAAGCTATATTTATAATTGTAGTTATAGACTTATCCAAGTGGGAGACTGTTGGATTAGGTGTCTAAGCCAATAACTGAATTAGTATATACTTGAATTATTAGCAAAGTCCTTTTGGGTTACCCTCAAGCCTAGTAATTGAATACGATGTCTTTTAGAGAAACATAATGATTTGTTAATTTATTATATGATTAATAAATAGCAATAAATGAATTTATTAATATGTTACGGAAATAATATATTAATTATAAATAATATTATTTACTTAATTGGATTAATTAAAAGTACAAGTTAAAATGTAGTTGTTTAATAGTTGAATAAGAGAGGCTCCAAAACCTTCCTTGGAAAGGGTGGACAGTTTTAGGGTATCCTAGAACATCTAGAATATTCCTTACAGATAAATAGGATGTTGGATAATTACCAATTTGAATTAATATTATTTTATTCATTTTAGGGTTATCTAGGGTTTCCAAGCTGCACTATAAAAGGAACCCTTGGTCTTGGAATTTCAGCAACTCCTTTTCTCAAAGCTAAGGCTGAAACTTCCATCTCCCCTCTCCAAGCTAAGGCCTCATTATTGCTAGGGTTGGGTGTGAACCATCCAAGGCATGAGATTTCTGGTGCTATTCCAAGAGTTTTCAAGAAGGATTGTTTGATTTTTTACTATAACAATCTAGAGGTATGTTTTCTTCTATTAATTTTAAAATTACCTAGTGTTATAAGGTTTTTTTTGTTTAATAGAATGTTACTTTAATAATGTTATTACTAGATCTAATAGGTTTCATGTACCCTCCAATGTATAAGGATTTATCTGCGTTATTGCATGTAAAACCCATCACAAAACTCACCCACCACTAACACCCACCACAACCACCATCACCATCACCTTCACACGTCATACACCCCCACCTTACCCCACTCGAGCCTCCACCGCCCTACAACCCGACCAACACCAATATCCACCACTACTGATAACCATTGCTTTAACCCCCACCTAGCCCCTACCACCCTACCAACACCACCACCTGCCACCATCTTGAACCCCCACTTTGACCTCCCCGCCACCACCACATGCGATTATGTTATCCACATGTGATTAAACTATGTATTCACATATGATTAAAGCATGTTATTCACATTTCACTAAATCATGTTATTCACATGTGAATATACACATAACAAATTTTATTATTTTTTAGTAACTTTTCTTATTATATCGTATGTTCTTAAACCATGTTATTCACATATGATTAAGTTATTCACATGTGATTAAAAGTTGTTATTCATATATGAATATACACATAACGGTTTTTTTAGTTTTTAATAATTTTTCTTATTGTATGTATTAAAAGCTATTCACATGTGTTTAAACCTCACATACCCATATACATGTAGATAGTTGATATATTCACATGTGAATATTACATGATATATTTACTTGTGAATATTATTTTGTATATTCACATGTAAATATTACATAACATATTCATATGTGAATATACTATATAATATTCACATATAAATATTCACATATGTTATTAACATGTGAATATTCATATATGAATATACCATGTAATATTTATAACTGAATATATCATGTAATATTCACATATGAATATTGAATGACATATTCATATTCACATGTGAATATACCATGTAATATCCAATTTTTCCACCCTCACCCATCACATTCACACACCACCACCACCATCCCAACCCCTACCACCTTCACCCATTGCCACCGTCAACCCTTACTTTGACTCCCACAATCATATTTGATATACCATGTAATATTTATAAGTGAATATATATCATAACATATTCGTATGTGAATATTCACAAATAAATATTACATGACATATGCGAATATAATTTTATATGTTATTCATATATGAACATTAAGATGTGTATATAATTTTATATATTATTCACATTTGAATATTCATAGCAATATTTTTTATTTTTTAGATCGTATTTGTTTTCGAAAAAATTACCTATTTTTTTAATTAAATATCTTTTTGCATCGGCTTTCGTAGCATGTTTTTTTTCTCGAAAAAATGTTATCGTTACATGTTTATATTCACTTATGAATAAAAATATTTATCATATTTTTGTTACATTTTATTCTTTATTCACATGTGAATAAATTGTTTATCATATTTTGTTATAGTTCATTCTTTATTCACATATGAATAAAAACATTTATTATATATTTTTGTTACAATTCATTGATTATTCACATATGATTAAACTGTATATCAGTTTTTTTTTTAAATTAGTTCTCGTAACTTGTTATACCGATGATATTAACAATATTCCTCTAAATATCTAGCATCTTTTATTTAGCCAAAATGAAATTACCAATCAGATTCGAACGGTGCAATACTCTAATGTCTTACCCTCGTAGAAAATTAGGTTCCCATTTGAATCCCCACCGCCATTAATCATTTACAAATACAAATAATTAACAAATTTTCATAAGTGAATATGTCATATTATTACATGTGAATATATAATGTAATATTAATATATGAATGTATCATAACATAAGCATTTGTGAATATTCACATATGAATATTAAATGACATATTCACATGTGAATATCTCTCTTCTAATAAAAGAGTATAACTTTGTCCATGTGTCATTTTCTCATAATTTACAATTTTTTTACATGCATTCTAAAAATTACACATGTAAATTTCTCTGATTTTACATTAAATAAAATTTATTTAACTAATTGGAGTATAATAAGGAAATCCCTTTAATTTAGGGATTTAATTTTGAGTTTCGTCACCACTAACTTTAATTTCTAGATAAGTTGTTTATATTTGAAATCATTTCCAAGTTCATCACTTAATATCAGCAATCCACTTCAATGTTATTTGGTAGGTTGATAAACACGATTTGATATATACGAGGTATATATACAATGGGTATATTCCTTAATAAAATTTATTCTCTATGTACATATAGTATTCTTCACCTGTTGTAATCTCTTCCTCAACTGAGTTCGTGCCGATGAGGCAGTTGGCGTATCACCATCACCTTCAAAGATAACACCTCCTACTTCTCTAACTAAACGTGTTTGCTCCAATATTTTTAGCACTTTCATGATATTGGTTCCATCCACTATTACAATCATAATATGTAAGCCTTCCTACTTATTCATATTTTTCTCCATGGATTTGGTTTTTATTTTTCACGTAGCCCTATAGAATCAAAGCCATAAAATTTCAATTCTATTCAGTATGTCTCCTTTTTACTCCCCCTTCTTTATTATATGTACCAAATCATCTATGTTAACAACAAATGGGAGAACCTATGTTTCCCTGAATGAAAAGGACCTTAGGTATTCATTCAACCCTTATTGAAATATACAACCTTTTTACTCCCTTTTCTTTATTATATGTACCAAATCATCTATGTTAACAACAAATGGGAGAACCTATATTTCCCTGAATGAAAATGACCTTAGGTATTCATTCATGCCTTATTGAAATATACAAGTTGCAGCCGGTAGTTGATGGTTTGGTAGTATCAAATTAATTTTCAAAGGATGGTTGTAAGTCCATGGAAAAAAGTGCACCGTCTAATGAAAAAAAAACCTTGCATGCTTCCATGTTTGGTGGCAGGTCTATCAAATCTTGAGCTCATTATTATTAGTTGCGATTTCATTATTGATGAAAATATAGATCTTCTACCCGACATCTTCACCTTTCCAAGTTTAGTAATAAGTATATAATCTCATTAAATTTGATATACCTATTGGTTGTAATCATTTGGATATAATATACCTATTGGTTGTAATAATTTGGATATATTTCTATAGTTTAATCATATCTCACACACTACTTGGTCGCTAAAGTTTGAGGATTCTTCTCATAATTTTTTTAACAAAGTATTACTATAAGTGATTTGTAAATGAGAACGAATTATGTTTTAATAAAATTTAAACACTTTAGAACAATAATATGTGGATTTCCACTTTAGTCCATAATAGTTATAGAACACCTAAACTTTATATCTGGATGCATCTATGCACTCCTAAAACTTTACATCCTCATCATTTTGAATGGAAATGAGTTGATATTTACAATTTTCTTTACTTTATTTTATTTTTTACAGTGTATTTTCAAATTTTATATTTCTAATTTATTAAGTAATTTTAGTGGTTTTTGATTGTTTGTTAAGGTGATGTGGTGCGTATATCATTAGAAGGATCTCAAATGGAAACTAACGATCCCGCCCCAACTAAATGCTACAAGTGGATGTTAAAATTATAATTAAAGTAAAAGTTTATGGTGAATTTTAATATTATATAAGTTTTTTCTCATAACCCATTTATGTCATAGGCATGTGTCAAGTTACGCAATTGTTTAGTGTAGGACTTCCTTCCTTATATGAGTTTGTGTTGCCTCCTTTACTTTAGTATGCTCAACTCAAACCTGGCAGATAAGATGTTATAATACAAAATGAAAATGTAGGATGTTGTAATAGGAAACTTCCAATGACTCCAGTCATGGAGACTGCACACACACACACATTCATGTATCCAAAGTCTATTCCCCTTATTCACATATTTTTGTTAGGAGTTTTACTTTTACCACAATACAGAATGTTATAACAAAAATAATATTGAAGTATGCAATAAATAGCAATGTACTACAGTTTGTTTACAAAAAAAATTGTAAAAGATATGATATATACAAATTTATTACATAAATGATCTCTGTATCGCTTTTAAATTCCTTTTTGGAAAAAAATTATTTTTTGAAATTATACTGTCAAAGTGCAATGCTATAGTGTTACGTGTTTCCAATACAGTAAAGGTGAGAAATAATCAGAAAGTGACTTTCAAAGTAAAATGGTTCTATGTGTTTATGTATTCCTAAACTGATGTGTATTTTATTGTCATGTCATTCTACTTTGTATTATGTAGCTACTGTAACATTGTGCTTTTAAGTCGATGAAGTTCTTTTACTACATGTGTTCTCTTTGTATGTGTGTGTATGTTACTTTAATTTTGATATTTATGTGCCAACCTTATAAGTAAACTATAAAGAAACTAATATTATTTTTTTTATTTAGGGGATCTTGGACAAAAAGCCAAAAATTGTAATGTACTTTCATTTAGTCAATTATAGGAACTTACTTTTCTCTTTTAAGACAATAATTGTTATCTATAAATGCAAGAAGTAGCATGCTATTTCTATTTGTTTCTCCATTCAGATTTTACTGAAGCATCACACTTAATGAAGATATTTTTTTAAACAATGAGAAAGTTGTAAATACTCCTTTTCTCCTTCCTTTCTTAAAAATGTCTTTGCTTTCTTTTCTTTATTTATAAATATATGATTAATGATTAGGATTTTTATCATCTATATTATTTTGCTTTGTCAACCGTGTACTACACGGGTTATAAACTAGTACTTTAATATGTTATTCACATATGAATATTTACACGTTAATATATTTTATATATTATTTATATATGAATATTTATATGTGAAAATATTTTATATTTTTTAGAATAAAATACTTTTTTTGCATCAGCTCTCATCACATGTTTTTTTCCGAAAAAAGGTTATCATCAAATGTTATATTCACATGTGAAAAAAAGCATATATATATATATATATATATATATATATATATATATATATATATATATATATATATATATATATATATATATATATATATATATTGCAGTTTATTCGTTATTCACCTGTGAATAAATTGTTTATTAGATTTTTGTTATTCATAAATAAATAAATAGTGTATGATATTTTCGTTACAACTCATTTGAAATTTATATATAAATATCTAGTGTATCAAATATTTATATGTGCTTACAGGTTATTGACACATGAATAACTAATGTTATTCACATATGAATGATGATATAATCTATTACCATACATCTCAAGTGTTCTTAAGATACAACTTAGTTGTTATTTGTTTTTTCTGAGACAAAATGTTTGCAGTCTGCAGACTACATCTGCAAACCTCTGTAGTAGAAGAGGTGGACCAAACGTTTACAGTCTAAAAGAAGAAGACTGTTTGTTTTTTTAACATTTGCAAGTTGTTAGAATAAACTAAAATTTAAAATAAACCGATTTTTTTTAAACTTAAAAGAGTTTTTTCAATAATTTTATAACTTTATTTTAGATAATTAACAAATATAGATCGATTTTTATGTAATATTGTATAAAAAGTGAAAATAAAATGGTACAAATTAACATATATATATTTGATAAAAACAAACAAACTTTGGTCGTAAAGATATACTAGACATTGTAATTAAGGATAAAAAGAAGTTAACACGTAAAATGGATGAAAATAAACTTTGATTTTAAATTAAATTTTCAAAATTTTCATTTTACATTTTCAATTAAATCAATTAAAACGGGCCATAAATATTTATTCCAATAAATAAATGATATTGCATTAAATAATGTTTTATAAAATATGTCACAAAAAATATAAGACAATATTGCGATTTTTTTTCCATATCTATATAAACAACTTTAATGACAATTATTGTAATTAAATTTTTATTTATAAAACTGCCAAGAAAATCATGAATGTGTGGTTGAACCATTTTTTAAGTAATGTAACTTTTTTTTTCCAAATTGTTTATCATGAATAAAGTTGGAAAAAATATAAGTTTAAAAAAAACAAAAATACTAATATATATGTGTTTTTTAGGCTAGAAAATGTCTAAAGAGGTTTGAAGTCTGGTCCATATCTACGCCAAGAAGAAGACATGCATATTTTTTTAGGTCTGCGGTTTTCAAAAAATCAACAGTTTGCGAAGCCTAATGTTTGTGCGTGGTTTGCACGACACAGACAGAAGAAGCTAAGAAGATCTACAGACAATAAACAAACACTATCTTAGTGATATACTATGAAATATTTTTTTAAAGTTATTAGAACTTACGTACTGCAATGTTTAATTTGATTAATCGAGTAAAATTAAAAATTGGTTTGTACCAGAAATGAGTGTGACATTTTAGAAAGTAAATGTCTTCTTCTTTAATCTAAAGTGACGAATAATAATGATGAGACATGTCATATTTTGTAACAACCATAAAATTTCAACCAATTTTAACTTTTCAAAAACAACCCATTTTCTTAATGTTATTACAAAAAGGTTTTCAATACAATTATTATCAGAGTCTTCCCAGAATCACATCATAAAACATAATCATGAGGAGCGGTACGATCACGCCTTTGCCTTGCCACGGTCTCCCGAAGAACCTGAAAAACATTAAACCACAACTGTAAGCCCGAAAGCTTAGTGAGATACCCCCAAAATACCAACCACATATATTATACACGCATAACATGTCATATCATATCATAACACAGAACAGCCATGCACTTCAGGTCTACTGTGTGACTGGTCCGCCGCACCGGCCAACAGTCCACCTGGTCCACCCTCCAAGTCTAGCCATATACATCGAGTCTGCAGTGTGATTAGTCCGCCCGCACCGGGCCTTCAATCCACCTGGTCCACTCTCTGAGTCTACAGTATGACTGGTCCGCCCGCACCGGGCCTTCAGTCGGCCTGGTCCACTCTCCGAGCCTCGGCACGTCTGGTCCGCCCTCTTGGGGCCTACAGCCTATCCGGACCGCTCGATGGGCCTTCGGGATAAACGGTCCGCCCTGGGTATGTTGTCCTACAACACAAAGCAGGACCCGCCTCAACCCAACCCCAGTAAAACAACCATGTGCACATAAACATTCAAGCATATAACAATTTACATTCAATCAACCGATCCAACAAATCACATAACATAACATCCCCCTAACCAGGATACCGACCTAACCGGTCACTAGCATAGCATCATCCTGTATACCAGGTTACCGACCCTAACTAGGTCTCAACATAGCATAATCCTATATACCAGGATACTGACCTTAACCAGGTCTCTACATAGCATCATCCTATATACCAGGATACCGACCTTAACTAGGTCTCTAACATAATACCATCCTAACTACCAAGATGCAAACATAGCAAAGCAATAACATAACAACGATACCCAGATCTTAGTCCGATAAAAGGGCTGGCCTTGGTGCCTTAGACCCTGTTGATATAGTGAGGATAACTCACCTCGCAATTGCCGACTGAAAGATAAGACCAAGATGCTCCGACCACTGATACGATCTCCACCGCTAGCCAACACCAACACTGAACTCAAACAAAAGCCAAAAATTACCAAAATGCCCCTGGAAGTCAACTGGTCAACCCTTTGTCAAAGTCAACCTCCTGACTAAATCTACTCGTCGAGTCAACCCGATGACTCGCCGAGTCCTCATACTTAGAACTTCCCCAATCCACGACTCGACTCGCCGAGTCCCATGACTCTGAGTCCCCGCGCACTCAACTCACCAAGTCCTCCCTTGACTCACTGATTCATGGCTCCAACAGAAGAAGTTTGGACCTCACGACCAGACTCGCCGAGTCCAAGAACAGACTTGCCGAGTCCAAGGTTATCTTCAACCTACTCGCCGAGTTGTTCTTCCAACTCGCCGAGTTCCAGTCCATCTTCAAGCAACTCGCCGAGTACACCTTTGTGACTCGCCGAGTGCCTCTAGATCTTAACTCATTTAGAAGCCTTCCAAGCCATTCAGTTGATCAAAAATGTAGATCTACCCTTCTACAACCCATCCATCACGTAAAGTGGCAAACTTTATGTGAATCCAAGGAGATCTAGGCATTATACACTCTAGGGCTAAGGTTTGGGACAAGATGACTTCACCAAACACTCAAGAACTGGGACTTTAATGCACTCTAGACCTTCTCCATTCCATATCTGAGGTAGCAACCTCAGATCTAACCTTCAAACTCGAAATACCACAAGCTAAACTTTTCACCCATCCCAAAATGAAGAATCTAGAAGAATAACAGCCCAAGAAACGAAGTAATACCTCAAAAGGAAGCCCAAACAGAATAGAAATCCGAATCTTAGCAAAGCCCCTTGCTCCAAGCCTCCTAACTCTCCAATATCTTCTTCCAAAATCTCTTCTCCAAGGTTCAAATGCACTCAAATCGCTCACAATCGCGTTTTAGGGTTTTGTGGGCTTCAAGAGAGGGTAAAGAGGCTAGGGAGAGGGTATAATGTCCTTTATATAGGGCTCATCCTCTGAATTTAGGGTTTTCTTCACTCAGTGCCTACTCGCCGCGCCAAGCCTCCGACTCGCTGAGTAGGCCACTTAACACGCGACCAGAGTCGCGACCCTACTCGCCGAGTCCACCCATGGACTCGCCTTGTTCCCCTTTCATACTTACACTTTGAACCCTGAATTTACACTCCTGAACTTGGGATGTTAGAATTCTCCCCCACTTAAATTAGGCTTCGTCCTCGAAGCCTGCGGCAACTCAACTCCAGAACTACTCCCGCAACGCACCACTTGGCATTAACCAGACCAGGTTACTCAAGGCACAACCACCGAAACCCAAAACCCAATTTTTCCTTTCACGGTGTTCTGACCACCGCTTCAAGCTGGCCACCGGCCTCATCCACACTTATTACTAGGTATCACTCCATGATACATCACTTGCTCCAAATTACGACAATCACTCGACCCATATGAGCTAGAAATAACCATGAACCACCGGAATCCCGATCTGAGTCCAACTCTATCCACTCCAGGTTGACAGAAGGACACATCCTTCAGTCTCAGAGCAACTCCCATGAGTTCTCCTCCGCAATCTCATACCCTTGCCGGACTGGTTCTAACATCCTCGGGTTAGGAAAACCTAATGCACTGTCGACACCTCTACACATCCCCCAGGATGAATTACCACTACATACACAAATCCTTGATCAAAATCAAGCTGGGAATCCAAGACTCCATCCTGCATCCCTTCCGAGCCTCTTGGCTCTACACCCTCGGAATTTCTTCCCTGATCTCGGCGGGCATCCAAACCTGATGTGATTCCATACTACTACCGCAAACCGCTGCTCAATGACCATAATTGGAACACTCCAATCACAACTCTGCACTACTGCTTTCACTTCCGTGAACTTACACTCCCCCTCGGAGCTACATTCTTTTCCCTTTCCTTACCAAGGAAAACCACTTGGCTGCCTTGTCACTACCACAAGTGTCACGGTGCTCACTCAATATTGCACCATTTCCTTATAGCTTAACCGCTATCCTATGCACCACACATACTCTGAATCGACTCGCAGGGACTCTCGAGTCCATGCACTACCTTCACTACTCATGATAAATATCTGGGGCCAGACCTTCTGATGCTATCACATCGCGACATACTCAATCCATTTCCTTGTACCGATCTATCAACACATGCAGAGTCTTCAGCATGACTGGACCGCCTTACCAGGCCTTCAACCAATCTGGACCACTCTCAGAACCTTCAGAAGATCTGGACCGCCCTCCAGCGCCTTCAGCCTGGCTGGACCGTTCTCCGAGCCTTCGGCCTGACTGGTACGCCTACCGGCCTTTAGTCTACCCGGACCGCCCAACTGGCATTCATCATTCCGAGTTATCTCTCCGGGAAACCTTCCCATGCATACTGTTCTAGCCCTCTAGGGGTTCCAAAATCTATCTCCTTCCTACATACTCAATCCCGACCCGATTCCAGGCCTTCCACAATCAATCACCCTAGGTCTGTATCCCGCCCCGCACGCCTGCCACTTACTCATACCAGCCTACGCTATTGGCTGACCGAAACACTGCTGAATCCCAAGCAGCTAAACAACCTCTCGTGTTTATCGATCCTCCGTAGAATTCTCCAATTCTCCCCCACTTAGAGCACTGACTATCAACCATAGGTCGCCATCACCGACCTCCCTCAACAACTCTACACAACACAAACACTTACACGCGAACTGATTCCCACTAGCACGAGCAACCTTCACGAAATCACATGTCAACAATGATCATCCCGGGCTCGAAAGAAACTCGATCTTCAGCTAACCACTCCTCAAACTGCAGATGCTACCCGACATTCAGACCAAACACCAGATTTCCACTAATAACCCTCATGAATGATAACCAAACGAGACTTCCAACACTAAACCCATATCCATACCATAACCCTCAAAGAACAACGAATACAATACCAAGAACCACACAACGAGACTAGTAGATAAACAATACTCCATAATAATCACAAGATAACAAGACATCAAGAAAGAAACATACCCGCAGCTGCATCCGGCACTACTCTGACCTCCTCTGCTGTAAGCTGAAAAGCACGACCCTGAGCCCTTGGAGGCTCCGCTCCACCCTGACCTCCACCCGTGATGCTCAATGTGGCCGGTGCTGGAGCCTGCACCGGTCCTGCAGCAAGCTGTGGACAGTTGACCCTCAAGTGCCCAACCTGATGACAATGATAACAAATCCTCAAATCCCGCCTCGGGGCTGCCTGCCGACAATCCCTAGCATAGTGCCCCTCCATTCCGCACTTGCGGCATGCACCACCAGACCTACAAACTCCGGTGTGACCCTTCCCACATTTCCCACAAGTGTGGCTGCTCTGATCTCCCAATCTAGAATCAACGGTCTTAGACCATTTCGGCGCCGGCTGCGACTGCACCGGAGCCTGCCTCTGCTCTCACAGCTGCAACTCAATCTCCAACTCACGCCGCCTAACGGCCTCCTGCAACTTTAACAAGGTCTCGCACCTCTGCATAGACACAAACTGTCTGATATCCCTCTTGAGCATACTCAGGTATCGAGACATCTGAGCCTGCTCCGAAGCAAACTCGGGGCAAAACATCGCCCTCTAAGTGAACATCCTGGTGATCTCCGTCACCGACTTCGAATCCTGCTTCAGCTCAAGGAACTCCTGAGCCAATCTCTCCCTCTCAACCCGCGGAACATAACGAGTGTTGAACATCTCTCGAAACTGATCCCATGAAACCGCAGCCCTCTGCGCATCCGAATATGACCCCGTGGTCAATCTCCACCAATCCTTCGCCCAATCCTCAACAGGTTCAGAGCACACCTCACCCTCTGATCAGCAGGGCACGAACACGTGAAGAAACACCCCTCCACGTCCGACAACCATCTCATAGAAACAATCGGGTCCTGAACTCCATCAAAGGTAGGAGGCTTCGTATTATCGAAGTCCCGATACTGAAAACCTCGACCGGCTCCTCCCCCAGCCGCTGCTACAGCCAATGTATCCGCCACGGCAGCCATCTCTGTGAGAGCTGCATAACGCTCATCAAAATACTCAATCATGGCGGTCTTGATCGACCCAAACAGTTCCGGCAACTCGGCCCGGAACAATGCAGCAACATCATCATGTAGGATCTCACGAATCCTAGCGTCCAACTCTCCTGTGCTCATCTGACCAATAACCTCGGGCAGTATTGACCCACCCTGACCGCCCTCTCCGGCTCCCAATCCTGACCCGGATCCACTCCCATCATGCCTCGTGACCACCATACTGAAAAACACCACAAGATCTCAGATACTTCCCACTATCCCGGGAACCAACTCCCAACCCAACCCTAGAGGTCATGGTTTCCCTGATACGCGTATGGGTCCTGTGCTTTCAATAGTACGGGCCCATACTACCTTCCATACCTACCCATATTTGTATTAAGTATTACCACAACACCCTAGTGAAAACATACAAAACAAGCGCTCAACCTTCACACCTAGAGGATCACCGAAAATCTCCCACAGAGGAACCCTAGGCCAGCAGGCATCATAAATCAGGCAACATTATCATGAAATCCTGAAGATCTCTAGCCTAATACTAGCATGATGTTCTATCAAAGCTCAAAAACATATATCATGTATGGTATTTTGGGGTTACTTACTGGCTCCGGCTGATCGTACCTTCGCGTCCTCCTTTACTCATTTTGAAAACCATTTTAAATTTCTCTTTTTTTAAAAACTCTCCTTGATTTGAGACTAGATTCACACGAATGTTCCTCCAATTCACTCAAACCAAGGCTCTGATACAAACTTGTAACAACCATAAAATTTCAACCAATTTTAACTATTCAAAAACAACCCATTTTCTTAATGTTATTACAAAAAGGTTTTCAATACAATTATTATCAGAGTCTTCCCAGAATCACATCATAAAACATAATCATGAGGAGCGGTACGATCACGCCTTTTCCTTGCCATGGTCTCCTCAAGAACCTGAAAAACATTAAACCACAACTGTAAGCCCAAAAGCTTAGTGCGAAACCCCCAAAATACCAACCACATATACCATACACGCATAACATGCCATATCATATCAGAACACAGAACAGCCATGCACTTCGGGTCTACTGTGTGACTGGTCCGCCGCACCGGCCAACAGTCCACTTGGTCCACCCTCCAAGTCTAGCCATATACATCGAGTCTGCAGTGTGATTGGTTCGCCCGCACCGGACCTTCAATCCACCTGGTCCACTCTCTGAGTCTACAGTATGACTGGTCCGCCCGCACCGGGCCTTCAGTCGCCCTGGTCCACTCTCTGAGTCTCAGCACGTCTGGTCTGCCCTCTTGGGGCCTACAGCCTATCCGGACCGCTCGATGGGCCTTCGGGACAACCGGTCTGCCCTGGTATGTTGGCCTACAGCACAAAGCAGGACCCGCCTCAACCCAACCCTAGTAAAACAACCATGCGCACATAACATTCAAGCATATAACAATTTACATTCAATCAACCGATCCAACAAATCACATAACATAACATCCCCCTAACCAGGATACCGACCTAACCGGTCACTAGCATAGCATCATCCTGTATACCAAGTTACCGACCTTAACCAGGTCTCTACATAGCATAATCCTATATACCAGGATACCGACCTTAACCAGGTCTCTACATAGCATCATCCTATATACCAGGATACCGACCTTAACCAGGTCTCTAACATAATACCATCCTAACTACCAGGATGCAAACATAACAAAGCAATAACATAACAACGATACCCGGATCTCAGTCCGATAAAAGGGCCGGCCTTGGTGCCTTAGACCCTGTTGATATAGTGAGGATAACTCACCTCGCAACTTTCGACTGAAAGATAAGACCAAGATGCTCCGACCACTGATATGATCTCCACCGCTAGCCAACACCAACACTGAACTCAAACAAAAGCCAACAATTGCCAAAATGCCCCTGGAAGTCAACTGGTCAACCCTTGGTCAAAGTCAACCTCCTGACTAACTCTACTCGCCGAGTCAACCCGATGACTCGCCGAGTCCTCATGCTCAGAACTTCCCCAATCCACGACTCGACTCGCCGAGTCACCCCGAGACTCGCCGAGTCCCATGACTCTGAGTCCCCGCGCACTCAACTCACCGAGTCATCCCTTGACTCACTGATTCATGGCTCCAACACAAGAAGTTTGGACCTCACGACCAGACTCGCCGAGTCCAAGAACAGACTCACCGAGTCCAAGGCTACCTTCAACCTACTCGCCGAGTTGTTCTTCCAACTCGCCGAGTTCCAGTCCATCTTCAAGCAACTCGTCGAGTACACCTTTGTGACTCGTCGAGTGCCTCTAGATCTTAACCCATTCAGAAGCCTTCCAAGCCATGCAGTTGATCCAAAACGTAGATCTACCCTTCTACAACCCATCCATCACGTAAAGTGGCAAACTTTACGTGAATCCAAGGAGATCTAGGCATTATACACTATAGGTCTAGGGTTTGGGACAAGATGACTTCACCAAACACTCTAGAACAGGGACTTTAATGCACTGTAGACCTTCTCCATTCCAGATCTGAGGTAGCAACCTCAGATCTAACCTTCAAACTCGAAATACCACAAGCTAAACTTTCCACCCATCCCAAAATGAAGAATCTAGAAGAATAACAGCCCAAGAAACGAAGTAATACCTCAAAAGGAAGCCCAAACAGAAGAGAAATCTGAATCTTAGCAAAGCCCCTTGCTCCAAGCCTCCTAACTCTCCAAGATCTTCTTCCAAAATCTCTTCTCCAAGGTTCAAATGCACTCAAATCCCTCACAATCGCGTTTTAGGGTTTTGTGGGCTTCAAGAGAGGGTAAAGAGGCTGGGGAGAGGGTATAATGTCCTTTATATAGGGCTCATCCTCCGAATTCAGCCTCCGACTCGCCGAGTAGGCCACTTAACACGCGCCTACTCGCCGAGTAGGCTGGGGAGAGGGTATAATGTCCTTTATATAGGTTTTTCTCCACTCAGCGCCTACTCGCCGAGTTCAGCCTCCGACTCGCCGAGTAGGCCACTTAACACGCGACCAGAGTCGCGACCCTACTCGCCGAGTCCACCCATGGACTCGCCGAGTTCCCCTTTCATACTTACACTTTGAACCCTGAATTTATACTCCTGACTTGGGATGTTACATATTTGTTACCCTTGTTTTATATATACGAATTCTAGCTATAGCATATGAGATACTTGCTTCGTATTTAGAAAACTTGTAATAATTTCACATATATTAAAAAACTGGAACGAATGACAAATAATTGGAACAAAAATGTCCTACATCTATCAACAAAACGGTCAAAACCCCTAAAAGTAAGGAACTTTATTTGAATATATATATATATATATATATATATATATATATATATATATATATATATATATATATATATATATATATCCTTTCTAAAAAATGAAGGTTTTTTTTACCACTTGTCAAATTCTCAAGAGTTTTGCCACATGTAATTTTGTGGGAGTTTTAGAATTATTATTTTCCACTTGTCATTTTTTGAGAATTTCCATTTTTTAAAATAAAATTTCATATAAGGAAAGAGAATCATTCTATTAATTTGATAATAAAGTCTCAAAAATGCTCTAAAGAAGATTTGATTTTTTTATAAATGTTTCAAAAGGTTACATTATGATATGTAAAAGTATTATTTTATAAAATATTTAATGGTTAAATATTGATATTAAATTTTTATTTTTAATAAACTCGTGTAATACACGTGTCTCACAACTAGTAAAATAATATTTAAGTGCCTGGACTTCGAAATTTATTTTAACAACAAATAAGATTGTGTATTTTTCTAGAAATTTTTACCTAAACTCAATACTAAAAAATATATATATTTTTTAGGCATGGTTTATCCAGTTTAACTTATGGTTGTCAAAATCGCGATTCTGATAGTAGGATCGTACGATTCTAGGTACGAAAAACGATACGGATCGTAAAACAATCGTATTTGGTGTACAATCGCATGTAGGATCGTAAGATCGTAGGTAGGATCGTAGGATTGAGATCCGATCCGATCCTACCTTCCCTTGATTTTTTATTTATTTATTTTTTTGCAAATGAATTTTTTTACCACTTTATGTCTTTTACCATTTACCAATTTATCATTTATCATTTTGTATTGTGACTTATGACTAATATTTTGAAGTTTTTATAACTTTTGAACGAAAAATTGAATGTTTGAAATATTTTTAATTATTAAAAATTATAAATTAAAATTATATTTTATTTTGTAAGATCTTAGGTTCCCAATCTTACGATCTTGATCTTGCAAACCTAAAAACGATCCTAAGTAGGATCCCGATCTTGACAACCTTGATTTTAACATCTTCATCTTCATATTCTAATAAAAGAATAGGTTTAATATCATATTAACAAGTGTCATACAATTAGAACTCCTCATCCTCCATAATAAATAAAGATCTTTTGCCACATGTCACATTCTCATTCATTTTGTCCACATGTAATTTTGTAGTTATTTTAGATTAATTTTTATTCCATATGTCATTTTATGGTTTTTTCATTTTATTAAATTCCATATAATATTTAAATGCAATAATAAATGCATATCAATTTCATAAATGAACTTTCCATTTAATTTCAAATTACTAAATTAAAGATTTATTAATTTTCTTTATTTATTTATCTAAATTATTTGTTTAAATTTAAAAGAAATAAAAACACTTTAATTTTTAAAATTCAATATTTTATCATTTTTCTTATAAATTCAACTTCTTAAATGTTTAGAATTTTGTATTTAGTTTTTCATTTAAATAAACTCATCTCACACCTAGTTAACTAACATAAACAAATCTTGTTGAAAGAAAACTAAATATACAAAAAAAAAATCGCTTATATTGAAACTAATCATTACCTCCGCATGTCATAACCATTAGTATCATACTAACTTATACGAAATTCCATTAAACACAAATCCGGCTAATTGAATTGTCCAACAAAATAAGTTGAAATGCACATTTTTTAATCGACCGCCAACTCCCAAATAGAAACTAATCACTAAAATGAAACTATTCACCGCCCTATAATCACTTATCCATTGTATCGCACGGGTTCCCCACTACCATATTTTCGAAAAAAAAAAACTATTTTATTCAGGGAAACAATGTAATCGACTGCCGAATCTCGAATAGAAACTAATCACTAAAATGAAACTATTCACTACCCCATAATCACCCGTCCGCTGCATCGCGTGGGTTCCCCACTAGTATATATATATATATATATATATATATATATATATATATATATATATATATATATATATATATATATATATATATATATATATATATATATATAAAGAGAGAGAGAGAGGGGGGGGGGGGGGGGGGTTCTGTTGAGATTAAAAATAAAATAGAGATCTTGAGAATCAACCTCAGCCACGTATTTTACATCTGTTGTTCTAACCCTCCGGGATATCGGCACGACAGTCCTGGTATAATCATAAATGATTATACAGTACCGCTCGTTCCTATCTCCTACGCCACCATCCTCACTACCATAACCGCCACCACCAGTACCACTACCTCTGACATCAGTCGACCCCACCACAGTCACCTCCGTTACTTATACCACCGTCACCTCTGTCACCACCACCTCTTCTTCCACCAACTGTCATACTCATTATGATTACTCAATCTATGAACAGACATATATGTATAATCATTTATGATTAGGCATATACATATAAATATGTATACTCTTATATGATTATACCTCTCTGCCATATAATCATTTATGATTAAGCATACATTGTTGTTGCCGGTACACTGGAGCATTAGAACGACAAATAAGAACTATGTGGCTGATGTTTAATCTCAAGATCTCTATTTTTTTTAATCTCAAGTGAACCCTCTCTCTCTCTCTCTCTCTCTCTCTCTCTCTCTCTATATATATATATATATATATATATATATATATATATATATATATATATATATATGAGGAACTTTATTGGTTTTCCAAAATATTTCAAGATTTTTCAATATATTTTCGATAAATAATAATAATAATAATAAAAATAATAATAATAATAATTTCACAAAATACTTGCTTGGAACTCAAGTTTTTGTCAAAATTTGGTCATCATTTTAATCCAACATTTACGCCCACTAAATAACAACCAATTCAAACATTCCTTTTATTCTTTTGTTAGATCTTGTTTGTTATTGTTGCTGTGACGTGCAATCTAGTGGTAGATATTGTTTGAAACTTGAAAGTTCTCGGTTTCTCGTTTGTCTTTTACCTTTTCGCACCCTTCCCTCTCTATTTAATGTTGGGAGATGATATATCCACTTTTCAAATTTATCCTTCCACTTCATTTTGTTAATTAAAAAAGTTATATTATATAATGAAACGACCTCTTCCTAATCAGCTATTAAGAATCCGCTCTTCCATCTTCGGTCGCTGCTCCTTCATTGCAGGTCGTTGTTCGGCGTTGCTTCTTCGCCGATCTCCGGCTGCCACTCGCCAGCCTCCAACGCTGGTACTTTTCCGGAGGGCACTACTTTAGCTATTGCTGATTTCGTCTGATTAGTTATTAGGGGTCAAGAACAAAGCATCTTAAATGTTTGATTATATTGTTGATTACATTTGTTTCATCTGATTAATAAGTTTTCTTATTCATTTTTAACGACATATTGGTAATAGTGCTAATTCATCTGATAAATAATTTTTCTGATTCATCTGATTAATAAGTATTCATATTCATCTGGTTCATAATGTGATAATTAGCCGATTACATGTTTTTCAATCTTTTCATAAATTGTTGATTTCATTTGATTAATCAATAAGTGTTTTAAGTTTTGAATCAAACTAGTCAGATTGGAATGAAATGAAAATTTTACTGTTAAAAGTGGTTGCTGATTCCATTTGTCATTTGATTAAAATGGAAAAACTGAATGTTAAAATTGATTAAAGAGATCGTAATTGATTTATCATATTGTAATCCAGAACTCTATATACAAACAATTAATTTTTATACATAGGAAAAAAAAAATAAAAGAAATGTAATGTTGCAAGGATGCGAATCGCCGACCTGCTCATTTGTTCGATCTTTGATTTCAGATTTCTAAAGTGGGTGTTTATGAGATTTTTGTTTCTTGATCATTTTTGATTTGGGATTGCTTGTTTCCTAATGAACTCAACAATAACTAAAGCAGTGGTCGGAGGCCGGCTAGTGGCGGCCAGATAACGGCGAAGAAGCGGCGCCGATTAGGAAGGAGGCCGTTTCAGATTCTTCTTTCTTTTCTTCATATATTTTTTTTTAATGAACAAAAGGGTATAATGGGAAAACCAATATTTTTCTAAGTGGAAGAATAAATTAGAAAAGTGGATATATCAGCTCCCTTTTGTGATATAACTAAATTTACAAAATGCGATCATTTTTTGAGAATATATCTATGTTATTTCTTAAGTTATAACATTAGCATTTCTATTTTATTGCAAATATAAAATGTTATAATTCTTTGATTTAAATGTTTCCAACACCTTTCACCCAACAACTCAACTATACTCATAAATATTATTCTGAAATTTATATCTGTTCCTACAAAGAGTAATTACTATTTTTCAGCAACCTAACCAAGTAATCTCTAACTGATATATATTTAAAAAAAAAAAGCAAATTATAATTTTTTCACAATATATATATATATATATATATATATATATATATATATATATATATATATATATATATATATATATATATATATATATATATATATATATATATATATATATATATATATATATATATATATATATATATATAATTCTTTCGATAAACATACACGATATCCAATTATCCATAATTTATAATCTCAAGATTTTTTTTTATTATTTTATAGGATTTTGGTTAAAATGAGGTTAGAATTGATCAAACAAAAATTAAGCTTAAAATACTAAAAAAAGGAATATTTAAGATTTTATTGGATAAAAATAAATTATGTTAATGTAATTTAACTTTTTAGTAAAATCATAAAAATAATTTAGTTTATAAACTATTATTTAAAAACTATAACTTATATATAACTTCCGCAGAGGGAGACATATTTCCGCAAAAGACGTAAAGACTGTCTTTGAGGAACCGTCACTTCAGAAATCAATTTTTGTCTATTCACATACGTGTTCAATTCCTCAGAAAAGTTTAGGTTCCGTAGAGCCAAAAAAATTTCCTCAAAGACCCTCTCTAGGAAAGCTTGGTCATTTTGTTAAACTTCAATTTCCTTGGTCATATTTTCAACCACTCCACATATTTTGGTTATTTCAAGAATTTTCCCTTACTTCAATACGAAGGAATATTGAATGAAATGTAGCTGAATGAATGATTCAACATATTGGAACACACTTTTAAAGGATATAAAACCTCGGGGTCAAACTCTATTAGACTATTCCTATCATAACATCTAATCAACTAATAGCAATAATACTAAGGACAGTCCGATTCTAAGTTCTCTCACGAATGGTACCACAAGTCCACTTTTAGGTATGAGCGAGTGGAAAGATGTACGACAGAGAGCGTCGACGACACCGCAGAGCGGCGGTAATCTAGATGACCATGTGATCTCTTCATTCTACGTCTACAACCTTCTAGGGGATGCTACCAAGAAGGAGATATAGGGTGCTTGCGCAAAGTTTGGGAAGCCGATGGATATTTACATGAGAGGAGGGCATGATGTTAATGGATCATTATTTGCTTTTGTGTGATATTAAAATGCATAAGAGACGGAGTATATCGTGAAAAGCTTGAATGTGGTCGGAAACTTTCTAAAAACCCTGTCAAGCACCCTTGTAAACTTCATGTATTGGCTGTGACTAGAAGACCATAGGAAAACAAACCTCCTCATGTTCCTACTAGGGTAGGCATGCTAGAAAAAAAATCAAGGATTCTAGGTCTTTTGCAGAAGTTGTAAGAGATAAGGCAGTGGTGGTTGTGGATGAGGACGTGACACCTATCCACATCACGTGCATTCAGGAGGTCAAAGATTGGGTGTACAACTCAACACTTGTTGGGGAGGTAAAAAAACTTTGATATTTTATGCAATTTCCCCTCCTTGTTTGCCTTGGAGGACTATGACATTGTGGAAACAAAATATCTAGGAGGTTTGCAAGTGATTATCAATTTCAAAAAATGATAGAGTGGAAAATGCTTTCATGGACAACAAGGTCATTTGGCTTAAATGCTTTTCTTAGGTTGAGCGTGTTGGTAACCGTTGCACCATATTTGAAAGGATTTCATGGATGAAGGTCATGGGTATTCCTCTCTTCACTTGGGATGAATCAAACATCGACACCATTGTCGGGTCTTTTGGGAAGGTGTTGGTTAATTTCAGTCCTTTCTAGGATAGTAAGGATATTTCCCATGGGAATATTTGTGTGCTTACTGCTTCAAGGAAAAAGCTAAACGAGGAAGTCATGGTGTCTCTAGATGGAACTCTTCACAAAATCGGGCTTTTTAAAGTTGACGACGACTATGTTCCATTCAAGTAGTTCAATACTGGCTCTACATGCGAGTTAGATGAAGAATATGGTGAGGAAGATGGGGTCTCTGGCACTTGGCATCAGGACGAATTGGATTTGGGAAAAGGAGAAATTGGACATGATGGAGAATTCGATGATGGTTTTTAGGACCGATGACAGGAGGGCAACGTGGATCCAGTCTCGAAATATGGTTGTTTGGCTACGATTTCGATGATGGAAACTGAAGAGGCTGAACAACCATTTCATGCTAAATTCAATGTCTCGTTTGGAAAGGTAAACCTGCATGGGGAAGGTATTCCGGTGGCGGCAGGTTTCGAAAATGTTATTAATCACGTAGGGATTAATACTTAGGATCCTATTAGGCTAAAAGGAGTGGTAACATTCATAGCAGTTTGCCACATCAGCTTTTTGAGTGTCATGTCATTTTTCCTTCTTAGCACTTAATTCTTAGCATTTGATAGGGAGTGGTAACACTCATAACACTCTTTTTGTTTTTTTTTTTTTTTTGTTTTTTGATTTTTTTCAAATTTAATTAAGTTGTAGTTTTTTAAACCCAAAATAACTTAATAATTTAATATACATTCCACAACAAACATCTATTAATGAATTAATACATATTATTTTATAGGTTATATATGATTATTTATTTAATAATTATTTAAACAAACAATTGAAAGTTTGGTATGTTTTCTTATTCTAAATAAAATAATAATAATTAATAAACAAACTATTGGAAGTTTGGTTTGCAAATGCCCACGTATCTCACATAAAGCGGCAGTACTTCCCCATGATTAAAAAAAGCAACCAATCAGGATTAATCAAACCCTTAATTCTTTTCTTTATCTATTCTCTTTCTTCTCGCTGATCAGGCAGCGAGCCTTCTTTGGCATACCCCATAGCGAGAACCTAGGTGTGGTGTATACCGAAGTCAGCAAGTGTTTAGCGAGAGCCTTAACATGCCCACTCCTTATAGCCTTATGGTGGGCCATATTGAATGTCTCTCTCTCCTCTCGGTCATTCTTTGAGGCTTGATCATGTCGGGTCATCTGTTAGCCCATCAATTAATAAACCCAACAGTAGCCCAAAATATGAGATTCGGAACTCAAATCTTAAGAGGCATAAAAAATAGAAGTCAAAATCGTGTGCCTCCGGTTTCTAGTGTCGAAACCATCAATTGACGTTATTCGTAGTGTGTCTGGAGCTAATAAACCTTCAAACAATCAATATTCTTCATTCTCGCATCAATAAGTCTCCTCCGCCTCTTCATGCAAATTAGGTAAGACCATTGAACTTGGTAGGCTGCCGAGTTTTCAAATCGGTGATAAGAACAAGGCTATTGCAGATACCCTTACAAGTGGCGGTGTTAACAGTGTGAACCCATGAATCTAATATCCTTACATATTAGTGGTTTGCGCGATACCCCATAAATTCGAGTGGATCTATAGGCTTAAGAAGGAAAAAAAAGTTGTCTTTTTGTGGTATTCAACTCGTCTCTCCCTTCTAACATTGGGGACTAGTGGGGTTGTCCCAACGTGGTCATTGAATTTGTTGAGTCCAAATATACATTAGGAAGTTTGATTAGCTTCTGGGACAAAAGGATTTTCTAAGTTATAGTGTAACACTCCAAATCAGGTACTACCTTGTAACCCTTGAAGTATTTCAAATATGTCATAAGAAGCCCTTAAGTACGTTGGGTGTACTTATGAGTACGCTTAGCGTACTGTGTAAGAAGGATCGTGGAGGTGCAACACGTACGCTGGGTGTAGCAGAAGTACGATGGGCGTATGTTCCGGATGTCCAAACCCTAATTTTCGGACTTGAGACCTATATAAACACCCTTAACTCATTTGAGCCTCACCCTAAACAACCTCCTTCACCTTCAAATGTCTCTGAAAACCCTAATACCATTTGTGAGTGCATTTTCAGCTTTAAGAGTGTATTTGTGGTCCTTGTAGTGTTCATTCAAGAAGGAGAAGTTGTCAAGGAAGCTTGGAGTGTCATTTGGCTTCAAGAATCTGCATATAGTCGACCTTGAGGAGCTTCTGGATGTAAAGCTTAGACATTTCCACCTTAATCACTAGATCTAGCTAGGGTTTTCTAGTTTGGTCCTCTTTGTTGATTTTGGACCTTCTCTTGTGAGTTGAGCAACTCCAGAGGATGGAAATGTCAGATCTAAGGTCCTTTGGTCCATTTGCAACATAAAAATGGAGTCTTGGTGGGTGTTTTGACCTTATGCATGGGTTAAGAACCTTAGAAATGTCTTAATGGGGGTGTTGGGAACATATGAGACATGCAAAGGCATAAAGATGCCAACTTTATGCCCTAGGTCGTCTAATAAGCTTACATCTGACTTTTGGACGTAGGGGAATCGAGTATTAAGCACTTAATGGAGAAAGTGCTTAATTTGTTAGTACGTTGGGCGTAACCTAGCGTACGCAGCGCGTAAGTCCCAGAAACTCATTACGATACGTGTACCAGGGTGGTACGCTAAGCGTACACACCAAAGATGGGCTTGGATCTATTTGGGCCTTTGAGCTGTTGGGCCTCATTTTGTTATTGGACCTTATTTAATTTTGGAAATAGTGGGCCATCTTATCTTTTTTGGGCCTTCATGGAAGGACTTGGGGTTTGGGTTTCCCTTTGATTATGTGATGTCCTAACATGGGTTAATATTATTATTAAGCACAGGAGGTTACAGTCAGTTTGGAGAGTAGTTTCAGATTCTTCAGACGGAGGTGAGTCTTCTCACCCTACCCATGGGTCTAAGCACCAAGGTCGGCCCATTCTGTGATTATGGTATGGCGTGCACTCTCTCCCATGCGTTTTTATGGACACTCTGATGTTTGGAATAAAAGTTGTATTTGACATGTGTTTTGAAAACAATTATGATAGGATTTCTTAAATTATGGAGATGTATTTGACTATTCCAAAAATGAAAATTTTCTTTGAAAAATTGGGTCGTTAAAAGTTGGTATCACAGCCTTGGTTTGAGGGATTCGGGTACACTCTTGGGTGTGTCAGGACTCAAACTAAGGAAATGGTAAAATTGTTTTCAAAAATAAAATGAAAAAGCTTTTAAAGAATGGAAAAGATGAGAGTGCAACGCACGTGATCAGCCAAGCCAAGTAAGTAGTTTCCCAATGTGTTAGCCATGTTATACTGATATTTGAGCTTTGATGATCGTATGGAACTTGCTATGTGTATGCTTTTAAAATTGTATATGGTTAGGAGCGTATAGCCTCAGAATGATTGATTTAGCCTTATTTCCTGTTCCTTGTTTGGTTGTGGTCCTAGGATAAAATCTTTTATTCAAAAGTCTATTTGATCCTTTTCTATGTATAATTTGCATGCATAAAGGCAACATGTTATGATTAGTATGGTTGGTATTAGTAGAGCAAATCTTAGGACAGCTTGGGATTTGATGTATGCGGTAGCTTGTAGGATGTGGTTTAGTTTTGAGACGAATTGAAGTTATTAGGTAGAGCATTGGGGAAAGGTACAGGTAGGTGTGGAAGGTAGTATTGGCCCGTACTACTGAAAGCACAAGACCTGTACCCGAACCAATGTTAGATCTGATGACTTCAAGGAGGACCGGTATGGGAAGATCCCTCATATGGAAATCCCGATCATTGTGATTTATGACATTTCAGTTCAGCATGGTGGTGACACGATTTGGAGCAGGGGGATCAGGATCGGGATTTGAATCCGGGGCTGGATCAGGCGACACTACCGATGTCATTGGTGAGAGGCTGCGCGAGCTTATCGCAACCAAGGTTACCAGGGGCATCCTTGACGCTACCCCAGTCATTTTTGGGACGGTCAAGGAGGGTATGATGGAGATTATGGAGGAGAGACTTAGGGCCTTTAGGGATGAGATTGTTGCGGGTCAGGTTGGGACCCGAACTCCCTCATTCCGGGAGTTCAAGGTGTGCGGGGCGCCGAAGTTTTTCGGGGTCAGGGACCCCATTGTTAGCCGATGTTGGGTCATGGATATCAAAAATGCACAGTACATGAGTTCTTGCCCGGATGCGGCAAAGGTTGGATTTGCTTCTTGCATGCTGAGAGACAGGGCCCGAGATTGGTGGGGCGAGGTGACTCGCCAGGTAGGAGCAGTTGGGGTGGCTAAGATGATGTGGGCCGAGTTAGTCTGACGGTTTGATTTGGAGTTCGCACCAGCCATTGAGGTGCAGAGGATGGTAAGGGAGTTCCAGGAACTCCAGCAGACCACCGATACTGTGGTGGAGATCACCGCCAAGTTTCGCGAGCGAGCCTTGTTGATTCCTCAGTATGCTATTAACGAGGATATGCGCAAGACGAAATATCATTCCATGCTGAGGGATGATATTCGGGAGTTTGTAAGCTTTACAGGGTGCAAAACCCTGAATGAGATGGTAAAGAAGGCCCGAGAACGGGAGATGGAGTTAGACTTCCACCCTAAGTGGAAGATGAAGCAGGCACAGACAGCAGTGGGTCAGGATAAGAAGCCTAAGACTTCAAACACTTCCTGTAGGGGCTAGCAGGGTCGGGGCCGGTGTTCCAGGTGTGGTAGATTGCATAGTAGGGCTTGTCGGACAACGGGGATATCAGGATGTTACTCTTGTGGTTAGCAGGGCCACTTGAGCAGGGATTGCCCCAAGAAGGGCTTGATATGTTTCCACTGCAACCAGACTGGCCATAAAAGGTCGATTGTCCAAGGTTGCAGGGTGGGGTAAGAGCAGTGGCGGTGCCTGGACCCGTGACACTGAGGATCACCGATGGCCTCCCTGCTAAGGCGTATGCCTCGGCGGTGAAGAGCCGTGCATTTCAGATGACTACCGAGGAGGCTCGAGCAACGTCATACATTGTGGTTGGTACGTGTCTATTATTCTCTGTTCTTATTATTTGTATGACTTATGTGTACTTTATGCTTGTATAGGGACCTTTTTGGTCAATGATATGTCTACTAATATCTTGTTTGATTCGGGTGCTACCTTGTCGTTCGTGTCACTTGCGCTTAGCAAGAAGTTTCAGGACGTGCTGGGAACTTTGGATTCCTAGCTCGAGGTAGAGATTGCAGACGACCGCACTATGAGTGTTGCGAGGGTGTATCAGGATTGTGTCCTAAATTTGTTAGGCGAGAGGTTTCGCGTGGATCTGTTCCCGATACCGTTGCGAGGGCTGAAGGTGATTGTCGGGATGGACTGGTTGGGGGCCAACAAGGCCATGATTGATTGCGAGCGCCAGTTGGTTAGGGTTCGAACCGCAGGTGGGGGAGAAATGGTTATACATGGTGAGAGGGCCTCTCAGGGGCCAACTCTTTATTCGGCTGCGAGAGCTAGGAGGTTTCAGCAATAGGGTTGTACGGGATTTCTAGCTTATATCTCGGATACGAGGGTAGAGACCACGAAAGATGTGGGCAGTGTGCCGGTTATATAGGACTTTCGGGATGTTTTCCCCAAAGAGTTACCGGGAGTGCCTCCGGAGAGGTAGGTGGAGTTTCGCATCGACTTAGTTCCTGGTGCCGCTCCAATAGCAAAGGCACCATATCGGTTGGCACCACCTAAGATGCAAGAGTTATCTACGCCACTTCAGGAGCTGCCAGACTGAGGGTTCATACATCCGAGCAGTTCCCCATGGGGAGCACCAATCCTTTTCGTTAAAAGAAGGATGGATCACAGGATGTGCATCGATTTTAGAGAGCTGAACAAACTAGCGGTGAAGAACCGTTATCCATTGCCAAGGCTCGATGATTTGTTTGATCAGCTACAAGGTGTGTCTTGGTTTTTCAAGATTGATCTTCGGTCGGGATACCATCAGATGAGGATTCAGGATGAGGATATATCGAAGACAACTTTCAGGACTCGGTATGGGCAATATGAGTTTGTGGTGATGCCGTTTGGGCTCACCAATGCCCTAAAAGCGTTCATGGATCTCATGAACAGGGTGTGTAGACCGATGTTGGACCGGTCGTTGATCGTTTTTATTGATTATACCCTTGTCTATTCTAAGACTAGGGAGCAGCATGAGCAACATTTGAGGGCAGTATTCGAGACCCTAAGGGCGGAGAAGCTTTATGCAAAGTTCTCCAAGTGTGATTTCTGGTTGCAGGAGGTACAGTTTTTGGGGCATATCATCAATCAGGAGGGCATTCCGGTCGATCCAACCAAGGTCGAGGCTGTGATGCGGTGGGAAGTACCAAAGAACACATCAAAAATTCGTAGCTTCTTGGGTTTAGCGGGCTATTATCGGAGATTTATCCAGGATTTTTCCAAGATTGTTATGCCATTGACCCGCTTAACCAAGAAGAACGTGACCTTTCGGTGGGGCACAGATCAGCGGACGGCTTTTGAGACCCTAAGATGGAGGTTATGCAAGGCTCCGATCCTAGCACTACCCGAGGGTTTAGACGATTTAGTGGTGTACGGTGACGCATCGATTTCAAGGTTACGTGTAGTGCTGATGCAGAGGGGGCACGTGATAGCTTACGCCTCGAGGCAGTTGAAGCCTTATGAGGCGAATTACCCCACTCACGACTTGAAACTAGGGGCAGTGGTGTTTGCCCTAAAGATTTGGAGGCTTTATCTGTATGGAGTGTGGTGCACCATTTATACTGATCACAGGAGTTTAAAGTATTTGATTGATCAGCATAACCTCACCATGCGATAGAGGAGGTGGTTGGATGTGCTGAAGGATTATGATTGCGAGATCCTATACCATCCAGGGAAGGCCAACGTGGTGGCCGATTCTTTGAGCCGCAAGACGGAAGGGTCCCCGATTAGGAACATTTGTATGAGGATGACAGTGATTTCTCCTTGTTGGATATGATGAACGAAGCCCGGGACGAGGGAGTGAAGAAAGAGACCTGGAAGATAGAGAAAATCCAGGGATAATATCCTCTGTTTGTTAAGGATAGTCGTGGCCTCTTGACGCAGTGTGGCCGAGTGTGGGTGCCGGTGACTAGGAGAGTGAGACAGACGATATTAGAGGAGGCACATAAGTGCAAGTTCTCTATACAACCAGGG
Source organism: Lactuca sativa (assembly GCF_002870075.4). Classification (NCBI taxonomy): domain Eukaryota; kingdom Viridiplantae; phylum Streptophyta; class Magnoliopsida; order Asterales; family Asteraceae; genus Lactuca; species Lactuca sativa. The sequence continues at coordinate 190,998,469 of NC_056629.2, forward strand.
GCTACGAAAATATATAGGGACTTGAGACCGAGTTATTGGTGGCCCTACATGAAGTGGGAGATCGCCTTGTTCATGGAGTTGTGCTTGAACTGCAGGAAGGTCAAGGCCGAGTGTTGAATCATAAAAGTGACCCTCTTGAACTCAGCTACCGCAACCATCTCTCTGTCGCAACAGTTCAACACCCGCAATCAACCCAGCACCTGAAGTCAGTTCTTCATCAACAACCGCAATCAGTCTTTTTCTACCGCAGTCTACTTAACTAGTTTACTTTACTTGTCTTTATGTAATACACTCTATTATCCAGTATGTCATGCACGGATGCTTATAGAGTTGTAGTTTAGTTCAGAGACTCTATAAATAGAGACTCATTCTATTGTATTAAACACTCTTATCACTCGATCACTGATGACTTGTGAATTATTCTGAATATATTTCTAAGTTATCTTCTTCATTTCTCTATCTTTCTACTTTTCTTACTCTAAATTGTTACTGAAACTTATCAGACTATAACCTCTCTCCGGAGCAAGTCTTTAAGACTTAATCACTAAGTTTGATCTTCCTTATTAACTTGGAGTGAATGCATTCCTTGTTATGAATCAACTTAAGTGTATTCTTGATATAACAATTGTTGTCATTTATATTTCTTTACTTTCCGCAACTAACTCTCTAACTATCTAACTATATTATTGTTGAGCTTTTAGATCCTTGAGATTAACTATTCCGCAATATACTTGTTCTAACATTTGTTCAACTGTGTCTCCAAGTTTTTCTCTCAACAATTGGTATCAGAGCCAACGTGGTTGCTTTTTGAATATCGGAACTCTGATTTTTCATAAGGCCTTCTATACCACTAAAGCTCATTTCCTAAAATTATTAAAAAAAAAATGAAAAAATATCAAATGGCACAATCGTTATCTCTGAATGTCTCCAACAGTGTTGGTGGTTCTAACCGAGCTCCAATACTGGTAGCAAATGAATATCATCACTGGTCACAAAGAATGGAAAGGTACTTAAGAAGACTAGGAAGAGATGTATGGTGATCCGTAGAAGAAGGACCACACAGTCCTTACACCAGTCCAAACTGACGGCGCTGCAACCAGGCTAGGAGGAGGTCAACCAGCCATGAGCCGTCCCACCAAGGATGATCTCGATAAAATGGAAAATGATGTTGTTGCTTTCTATGAAATTTCCTGCGGTGTTGCTCCTGACAACTTTGATATTATCATAAACTGCAAGTCAACAAAATAGATCTGGGATGTACTCAAGAACCTGTACGAAGGCCCAGAACAAGCACAAGACAAGAAGCTCACTACCGCACTCAATGACTTCAACAACTTTAAAGCTCATACTGGTGAAAGTTTGGAAGACTCCTTCAAGAGGTTCAACCTGATAGTCACTAAGTTATCCAATGCAGGCACCATCCGCAATAACCATGAAACCAATCTCCAGTTTCTTAATGGTTTAGGAAGACATTGGACTACGGCTAAGATGATAGTCCAAGACGACAAGAAGATTCACTCTCTGTCACTCTACAAGCTCTATGGAGAGCTTCAAGCACAAGAATCCATTGTACTCAAAGACTGTGCTGACTTCGGAGGACCGCTTGCTCTCATAGCACAAGCCCCACCGCAGTCACCCTACTCTTCATCGTATGACACTCCACCGCAGTCATACGAAGCGGATTCTGAGTATGATGATGAAGAAGAGTTTTAGAAGGCTATTGCTCTGGTTAGCCAATAGTTCAACCGTATACCACATTCCTCCTTCCGCAAGAATCAACAGTTCAACAAACCTCCATTCAATCGTAACTTCGGTTCTCAGAACAACCATTCTCGATATCCCAAAAGTTCTCATCCACCACCGCAATCTCAGAACAATCAACCAAAGGAAAGCAAGGCTATTGAAAAATTGTTTAATGAAAGTAAGGCTATTGAAAATTTGGTAAACAATGGAATCGTGGACAATACATATAATTGAGGTTGGTCAAATGGATACCCTACCGTAATGGATTCCTCACCCCGGTTCACCAAAGACAGATTATATGTCCCTCCTGATAGAGAATTTCATTTCCCTGTCAATGACAAGACTTTTCTCGAAGATATCAAAACTCACTTCGGTAGACTGCACAATTTAAGCAATAATTATGTCATTGAGGAAATTGTGCCTGAGGCTTCTGGTCACACATGTGATCAAATTCCTATCTGTGGTACCATTCATTCAAATTCTCAAACTTCATCCATAATTGATGAAGAGGTTGTTGTTGAAGGACCCGAAGTCTCAAAGGACTTTCTGTCTTTGTCCTCAAACCACAGTGTCTCCCATTGTAGTCAAATGTCCCAGAAGCGTCCCACCGAAGTTCCATCTAAGACCTACTCTGCGGTAGTTAAATCATCTCTACCGAAGTCATCAGTTCAAGGAACCACAACTCTTCATCCAATATTTCATGAGTTACCCATAGAAAATTTTGAAGTAGGTCAATGCTCTCAAATTCCAGAATCCTCAAGTTCTGATGATTCAAGCCCACGTTTTCAAAATCATTCAAAAAATTCCAGGAAACCGCAGTTGAATAACAATGACTGCGGTTCACCAAAATCTTTGGCAAAAAGGGCTTTCAAAGAAGAAATTAGATCTCGAGGCACAAACAGACAAAGTTTTTCGAAAAATAAGAGACATGTCAGAATTACAAAATCTAAGAGTCCAGAAAAATTTGAACTCTCAAACTACATTTCAAAAAACTCTTCTTTCATGGAAACAAGCAAAAAGGGAAGTCCAGTTTCAAAAGTCATTCCTACTACTTCTGACACAACCCAAAAAGGTGCCAAACCTATAAGAAACTACGTTTTTCAGGTCTATTCCTCAAATGAAGCTAATTGGAAAGGAATTTTACCCACTCCAACACTTTTAAAATCACGTCAAACTTTCAACAAGTCCAATTCATTCTATAAACCGCTGACCAAGCAAAATGTCAGATTCAATGACAAAATCTCTCTTTGTAAATGTCAGTGTAGTTGTCAAAAGGTTTTATCTCATGTCAAATCAAATTAAAGACAGAAACCTCGTATTTTTCAAAAAGCTCACAACAATCCAAATCTGAACAAACACCCAGGACTAGGTCTAAAAATTGACAAGAGACTTGTCCATGCAACCTCAGACTATGCATCATTTAGAAATACATCAATTGTCCCGGGCTCCAAACTTGTTTGGATGCCTAAACTAACCGTGTAATTCTCAGGCTTTGTGCAAGGAGGAACAAGAAGAAGAATGGTTAATTGACAGTGTCTGCTCCTTTCACATGACCGGAAGGTTAGAGTACCTTCGGGATTTCAGGCCTATATGCAATGGTGGAAATGTCACGTTTGGCAACAATGCAAACGGTGTCATCCGAGGTTACGGTTTTCTCACTACGGGGAACTTTTCCATTCAAAAGGTTGCTTATGTAGAAAACCTTAAACACAATCTCATCAGTGTTGGCCAACTATGTAAAGCAGGACATCGGTTTGAATTCGATGATCACTTTTGTTACGTAATGACAAGTGATAGGAGCTCATGTCTGATCAAATCTCGTTCCGAGGTTACCATGTACCCTTTGGATGTCTCTCTAATCATTGGCAGACCACAACTGTGCTTCCTGTCCAAAGCAGTATCTGAAGTCAGCTGGCTATGGCACTGCAAGCTAGCTCATCTCAACTTTCGGTACATCAACAACCTAGTCACTGGATAACTAGTCCGTGGTCTCCCTATTCTCAAATTCAGCAACGACACTCTCTGTCCAGCTTGTGAATGCGGAAAACAATCAAAAGCAAGTCACCCTCTAATAATGGACTCTTCTATTTCTGAACCACTGGAGCTGTTACACATTGATCTCTGCGGTCCCTCAACCGTAGCCAGTCTCCACCACAAAAAGTATATACTGGTTATTGTTGATGACTATACACGCTTCACATGGGTCTTCTTTCTTAGAATCAAATCAGAGACACCGCAAATCTTCATCAACTTCATCAAATAAATCGAACTTCAGATCAAGCTTCCAGTTAGACGCATCCGCAGTGATAATGGAACCGAGTTCACTAATCATCTTCTCAACAGTTTCCTGGTTTCCAAAGGCATCTCTCACAACTTCTCAGCACCCTATACACCGCAACAAAATGGTGTAGTAGAAAGAAGGAACCGCACACTAATAGAAGCAGCCAGATCTATGCTTAACTTCGCCCAACTTCCTCTCTACTTCTGGGTTGAAGCAGTAGCAACCGCATGCTTTGTTCAAAACCGAAGTATCGTATGTAAACACCTCAATAAAACACCATATGAGGGTCCAAGCCAAATGTTCACTTCTTTCATGTTTTGGATGTAGATGCTTCGTGATTAACAACAGAGACCAACTCAACAAGTTTGCACCAAAGTCTGACGAAGGCATCTTCCCTGGTTATTCCACTAACAAGGTTGCTTATCGAGTGCTCATCAGACGAACAAGACTGATCGTTGAAAGCTTTGATGTGAAATTTGAAGATTCTCACATCCGCAATTCCCCTCCGTCCACCGAAACCACTGCAATCATGGAATGTGACATTCCTGCCTCTTCAGGACCTTTAAATCTAGTTGAAGTCAATTATGACGATCTTTTCGATCCTGTTGAAATGGCGAAACTATCTGAAGTTCTTGTGTCACCCACAGCTCAACAACAACATGCTAATGTCTCTGGGCCATCTCTATCTAAAGTAGTATCTCTCAATACTTCCACCTCTCCGGTTGAGGGGGAAAGCTCTACTCCGGATCTAGTCGCAACCATTGAGGTTCCAGTACTTGATGTTGCCCAAATTCCTACCCACAGAGAAGCATTACTATCAAACGCATCTTCGGATTCGGATGATGAATTCATAGAGAATATTGACACTAGAACCGATCCAAGGATTGTCACTCTCCCATCTGCAATCCAGGGGGAACCTTCTCAGGTTCCAGAGGAACTCCCGTCCGCAACCCATGGGGAACCTCAACCTCTCCCGGTTACTCAAGAAAATTTTGGTCCAATAGATCAAGATGATTCAACAGGATGTTCTCAAATCCAGGGGAAACTGCCATCTCCAACCGCAGATTCCTCTAACATCCAAGATATCCGTTCTACCGCAGCTGCTGATCATCTGCTGCCACGTCTTCATGTATGGACAAAAGACCACCCACCAGGTCAAATTATTGGCAACCCATCCGCAGGTATCCACACTCAGTCTTCCAAGAACTTATCTGATCACTGCCACTTTGCAGCATTTATGTCCTCGGTAGAACCCAGAACGATCAAAGAAGCACTGCTTGAACCGGACTGGATAGCTGCAATGCAAGAAGAACTGGAAGAATTTGAAAGAAACAAAGTGTGGCAAATTGTTCCCCTCCCACAAGGTCATACTATTGTTGGTACAAGATGGGTTTTCAAGAACAAGCTAGATGAATCTGGTGCAGTCATCAGAAACAAGGCAAGGCTTGTTGCCAAGGGCTATAGTCAACTGGAAGGCATTGACTACGATGAAACGTATGCTCCGGTAGCACGCATGGAAGACATCCGAATCTTTCTAGCATACGCAGCCCACAAAAACGTCAAGGTACACCAAATGGACGTTAAAAGTGCCTTTCTCAATGGGGAACTAAAAGAAGAGGTTTATCTTCAGCAACCTCCAGGATTTTAAAATGTTGAATTTCCAGACCACTGCTACAAGCTTGAAAAAGCAGTCTACGGTTTGAAACAAGCCCCAAGAGCTTGGTATGAGACACTTTCTGAATTCCATGTCTCTTCCGGGTACAAGAGATGAGTGATTGATCCCACACTATTCAGAAAAGTAAATGGTGACCACATTATGTTGGTACAAATATATGTGGATGATATCATCTTCGGTTCGACTGATCAAGGCATGGTAGATGAATTTGCTAAGCTCATGACCAACAAGTTCAAAATGAGCATGAATAGAGAGATTAACTTCTTTCTAGGTCTTCAAGTAAAACAAGTGTCGCAAGGAATATTCATTCATCAAGAGAAATACACCACTGAACTTCTGAAGAAATATTCAATGGATAACTGTTCTTTTACTAAGGTCCCTATGGCCTTCAGTTATAAGATCTCTGCTGATCCCTCCAGTGAATCTGTGGATCACAAGACTTATAGAGGTATCATTGGTTCACTGATGTACCTCACCGCAAGCAGACCTGACATTGTCTTCGCAACTGGTGTGTGTGCAAGGTACCAGGCTGATCCAAAAGTATCACACATGACCGCAGCCAAACATATCGTTCGGTACCCGAAAGGAAGCAAATCTCTGGTCTATGGTATCCCGCAGGCAATGACTTCAGCCTACAAGCCTTCACAGATGCGGATCATGCCGGATGCAAGCTTGATCGAAAAAGTACATCTGGTGGATGCCAATTCTTAGGCGGAAGACTTGTCAGCTGGTCTTCGAGAAAACAAACTTGTGTATCTTTATCTACTGCAGAAGCCGAGTATGTGGCCGCAGCCAGCTGCTGTTCCCAAGTCCTTTGGATGAAGACACAATTGCTAGACTACGGGTACAGAATGCTGCGGATACCAATTTACTGTGACTCTGAAAGTGCTATAGCGATCTCTCATAATCCTATTTAGCACTCCAAGACAAAACATATTGAGTTACGGTATCATTTCATCAAAGATCATATTCTGAAAGGTAATATTGAACTCATCTTTGTTCCTACTCATGAAGAGATTGCTGATGTTCTTACAAAAGCACTTGACTCTACAAAACTGAATGCATTCTTACAAATGTTGGGAATGATGGACCCAGACCCGCAATTCTTCTTGAATTGTTGGCTACCGTAGACCATTACTGGTCTCCGTTGCGGTTCTAACTAAGAATTACATATGCTCGATGGTTTTGGTACCGCAGTCTAGGTACCGCAACCATATGTCATACGTATCTCTCATGGGTCCTAATGGTCTATTATTACTAATTTTTGTACAAGTTTTGTTTTTCAGTTTCTCACTGCAGTCTTTCCTTTGTTCATCCGTAATGACGACCCTCAACCGAAAAGCTTTTTCATCCGCTATGACGATTCTCAACCGCTATGACGCTTCTCAACCGCAATGACGTTTCCATCCACGATCATCATGATAATTTCCCATTTGTTTCATCAACTCTCGAATCTTTGTGTGCTATTTAATGATCCTTCATTAAATAAAATAAAACATTCCCCTTAGAAACTGTCACATTCTCTTTCTGAGTAATCCCCGTATCAGACCTATTTTAGGGATGATGACAAAAAGAACGATTTTCCAATAAACTCATCCTTAATTTGTCCTTTCCTCTCCCTCCCACGTCCCATCCGTTACAACTTTCTCTTTCATCACCCCCACGATTACCTGATGTATTGACATGCGTCTGACCTTACATTAAATGCAAACCCCTTTTGGAAATCTCTCAAAATCTTTTTAAACCCGTTTTACTTACATGTGGCTGAGATTTAATCCAAAAACATCGATTCCCCCCCAAAAAAACCCCATTCGACTTCTTACCCTCTTCTACCTTTTTATCTAGGGTTAAAAAATTTTCACCCCTTTATAAACCCGTCTTCTTCCCCAATAATCCTTTACGCTCTCGGATTATCGATTGTTCTCTTTCAACCTTCAAAACCCCCATAACTCTAAAGAACTCTGTTTTCCTTCTCTCACAATGGCGAAATCAGGTGCATCTAAGAAGCAATCCAAGGCTTCAGGTTCTATGAATCCAACTGGTTCTGACTCTCCAACAATAGCTTCAAGCAATTTCAGAGCAATCTTTGAAGATCACCCGTCATACAATGCCCTAACCAAGCTTATGATCAAGTTTCTCAAGAACCATATTTTGTTTGGTCCATTTGATGCTTTTACAGACGTTGTTCCTGTTTCTACACTCTTCAAATGAGCCTTTTCTGCATATCGTCCATTGGAGAACCCCCAAGAAGTGCATCTCAACCTCATGAATGATTCTTTGGTCATCTTGACCAAAGAGAAGTTCTTATCCGCCATTAATCTTCTGATTCACCCCTCCATTAAGATTTTCGCACCATCATTGTCTGACATCACAACGGCACTCTATCAGATGGGGTATCAGAAACCAATCCGAGGGATTGGTGAGTTTAAAAAGAACCAACTGCCTGCGGTTTGGCAGTTTGTGTTTCATTTCGTCATCCGCTGTCTATCTGGCAGAACCGGAGGCATCAACAGCATGGGATTAAAGCTGCTAGAATTAGTATGGAGCATCTACACAGGCCACGATGTCAACTATCAGCAGATTCTTTGGGACGATTTCCTTCAATATATCCCCAAAGAACACCCAAGGGAGAACCCAACCGAGCTCACATTTTGTTCGATTCTGGTCACTATGCATCTCAGACTTACATGCGGATGCTGGCATTGACATGGGTAGTGACATCAACTTCTTTGTCACTAAGGATCTAAAAAGGTACAACCCTTCTTCTGACCAAACTTTATTTGGACCTATCCGCAGGCTTCCCAACCACATTCTTACTTTTCTTGGTCTTGAGACTGCTGATGTCTCAGACCACATTGAGGCCACGGAGGGTATTGCCCCATACCCTTCTACCCCACCTCTTCCGTCCGCAACCATTATCCCTGAGGGTACCACAGTCCCCTCTACTACTAGACTATCTAACCTTTCTCAAAGGAGAAAAACGGTGGCATCCAAGAAGAAACAAAGCACACCTAGGAAGGATGCTCCAAAACAAACCGCACCCTCAAAGAAATGCAAAACCAAACCCACCACTGTATCGAGCAGTATTTATGAGGAAGATAGACAAACAATATCTATCCTCAAGAAAATAAAAACAACCGAAACCTCTAGCCATATGCGTGACCGGACAGATACTGAAGCCTCTCAAAAGGCTCCGGTAGTCCTTGGGGTGGCCGCACTTCTATTCAATACCACAATCGAATACCACTCAAGCTCATCATGTGAGCTTGTTTCATCATCATCATCATCATCTGAACGTGGAGACAGCCCCCCAGTTATATCTCAAGCAGATAAATCTGGACATCGCCCTAAGGTCTCTAGGGCTTCCCGACTGCACGTTTTTTCTTCCGAGGAGTTAGACTCAATCCTCTTGAACATATCGTAAACACTTCAAACACCAATCCATCCGCAGGGCACTTCTTTCGCTCATGCCAGAACGGAGTCGAGGCCAAACGTGACCACGGGTCTCGGAGACCAAGGAAGCCTCGGAAATCCTACTCTGCTTCCATCCTTTATAGGTAGTTTAGGCACGGTGAGCACATATGTTCAAGGATCCGTGAACCCAAGGGACACTTGGTGCGTACCCAAAGAATTGACGGAGATGACTCAAGTGATTCTCGAAGGGCATTCCAAGCCCGAAAGGATCAACAAATCAAACAACAGCAACAAAAGGAACGTGAAATTCAGATGGTTGCTAAGTATTGGGCTGATGCAATCAACAATGCCTATACTGCAGCAGGAATTCTTCATATTCAAGACTGGATGTCTTAGATGGCCGATTCACTTCTCAAATCTCAAGCAGCTTTCGTAACTTAACATACCTCCAAAGTTCCTCTTACTCCAACTCCTATAGTCAACCAATCACAAGACGAAGGGCCTGCAATTGAACTCAGCTCAGCCCCTACCTTCGGTCTTGATGATGACGACATCCAAGAGGTCAACAAACCAAATCCTTCAGACGACGACCTAATGATGTTTAAAGAAGAAGAGGAGTCTAGTGGTTCTCAGCATTAAACTTCCAAGCCTAAAGAAAAGAAGAAGAAGAAGAAGAAGAAGGATGTTGTCACCCGGAAGGAGTTCATGAGCCTGCAAGCCAAAGTAGATCAAATCTTGGCTGCAGTTAAACCTACTCAACCTCAATCTAAAGACACTCCTGGACCACAATCATTAATTGAGAGAAATGAACGACTGGAGACAAGGGAGCGTATGGCTACAAAATGCATCTCTTTGAAAGTAGAAATGGAGATCTGGTCCCTTGACAACAACCGCAGGGCTGACCATAAGGACTCCATGGCTGCAGCGGAACGCCTCATTACTGAGGTGACCGCAATCAAAAAGGTTCTTCAAGCAGCCATCGCGGATCAAGCAACACAATCTCAGAAAGTGATAGATGAGACTCATACTGCTTATGATTCCACTATCTCTGTTCTTCATGAAACCATCAACCGAATGCAGAAATCCCTTACCTCCAACTTTCATGGCCCTGAGATCCTCCAGCTTACCAAAGACATAAACAAGCTGCTCTTCAACCCTCCACTCCAAACAATTCCCCTTTGGTCGAATCTATAAAAGCTCACTTTCAAGAAGTCTGTGCCAAGGTGGATGGACTTAAGCAATGGCTTGAGGAAGCACCTCCATTGCATCCCTCAAGAGGGGGAAGTGCAGATGAAGTCCACCACTCTGACACTTCCATTCATCAGAGTCCCCCCATCACCACTGAAAAAATCCCCACACCGCAGCCCTCACCACCACCATCTAAACATACCCCATCTCCTCCTACCTCACCTCCAAAAGATACTCCCAAAAAGCCTGAGACTCTTCCTCACCTCAAAAATCTTGAGGAAAACATGTCATCCGCAAGCTCCACAGACTCCCCTGCCATAGCTCAGAGAAAGCATGATTGGAAGGTGGCCAAGCTTGTTGAACTTATCTGGAGAGAATGTGGATTCGACATTATGATAGATGAGTCCTTGATTAACTCATAGGTTAATCCGCACCGCAGGCTATTGGATGAAGACTACACCCTACACCTAACATATGCTGAACCCCCTACTGATGGATATTGGGATATTCCAATTTCTCCCAATGCCAAATATTTTGCAGTATTTGAGTCATTTGACTGCAGCCTCCCCGCTCACAAACGATTGCCAATGGAGTTTGAAAGACTTAACCAATTTTATGGTAAGCATGGCTCCTCCATTGAGAATATATGGTCCAACGATAGACCATCCGCAGTCAAGAACTACAAGATGCGGAAGTTCATGAAGGTTGGTTTCATCCAGTATACCCTCACCAGAAGAGAGCATGACTACATCCGCACCCAGGCAGACTTCCCATGCATGAATCCGGAAGAAATCTTCCTTATTGCCAGGGTGTTCCAGAACAAGGAAGAAAAGCACCCGAAAATGCAAATAGCGCTTGAAAAAGCCAACTCTTTTCTGAGGGATACAGTCTGTGACTTTACCAAGATAGATGTGGATATCTACCCCACCATCATCAAGAAGTTTGATCACCCTCCACTTGAACCTATGCCAATGCCTACCGAAGGCTTCGAAGAAAGATCACCAGGCGCAACAAACTTTCCTGAACTTGGAATCATATTCAAACGGAAGATTGACAACGTCAAATACTTCATTCTGATGAATGTCATGCACCGCCTGACCAAGAAACAACTTGACATCTGCCGGACCGCAGTTGAAAAATCGAAGCATACTATTGCAGATTTCAAATTTGAAATTTCAAGAAGAATCACATGGCTGGAAAATGTCAGGAAGTTCTGGTGGATTTTGATCAAGTTCCTCAAACTTTTTATCTGAACCTGAGTTAAAGAGGTCACTTAGGGGGGAAACTGTTGAATCATAAAAGTGACCCTCTTGAACTCAACTACCGCAACCATCTCTCTGTCGCAACGGTTCAACACCCACAATCAACCCAGCACTCTGAGTCAGTTCTTCATCAGCAACCACAATCAGTCTTTTTCTACCGCAATCTACTTAACTAGTTTACTTTACTTGTCTTTATGTAATACACTCTATTATCCAGTATGCCTTGCACGGCTGCTTATAGAGTTGTAGTTTAGTTCAGAGACTCTATAAATAGAGACTCATTCTATTGTATTAAACACTCTTATCACTCGATCACTGATGACTTGTGAATTATTCTGAATATATTTCTAAGTTATCTTCTTCATTTCTCTATCTTTCTACTCTTCTTACTCTAAATTGTTACTGAAACTTATCAGACTATAACCTCTCTCCAGAGCAAGTCTTTAAGACTTAATCACTAAGTTTGATCTTCCTTATTAACTCGGAGTGAATGCATTCCTTGTTATGAATTAGCTTAAGTGTATTCTTGATATAACAATTGTTGTCATTTATATTACTTTACTTTCCGCAACTAACTCTCTAACTATCTAACTATATTATTGTTGAGCTTTTAGGTCCTTGAGATTAACTATTCCGCAATATACTTGTTCTAACGTTTGTTTAAGTGTGTCTCCAAGTTTTTCTCTTAACACCGAGCATCAGAGGCCTCATGGCAAGATACAACCACTACCCATTCCTATGTGGAAGTGGGAAGAGATCACTATGGACTTCATCATGAAGTTACCTAGGACTGCGAGGGGTGTGGACACCATATGGGTGATCATAGACAGACTGACGAAGAGTGCCGACTTCATTTCGATTTCCGAGAATATATCCACGGAGAAGTTGGTGGATATTTATGTACGAGAGGTGGTGGCTAGGCACGGGGTGCCAGTTTTGGTAGTATTTGACAGGGATGTCCGGTTTACATCCAGGTTCTGGAAGACGTTCCACAAGGAACTAGGTACTCAGCTACATTTTAGTACAGCGTATCACCCCCAAATTGATGGCCAGAGCGAGAGGACGATCCAGACACTGGAGGACATGCTTCGAGCATGCGTGTTGGATTTTGGAGGTAGTTGGGACACATACCTCCCACTGGAAGAGTTTTCATATAATAACAGTTATCATGCTAGTATTGACCAAGCTCCATTCGAGATGTTATATGGTCGGAGTTGCCAGAGCCCGATTTGCTGGGACGAGGTTAGGCACCAGGTCATGAGGAGCACGGAAGTAGTGCTCAAGACCACCAGGCTGATTCAGCAGGTGCGCGACCGACTGAGGGTCGCGCAAAGCCGTCAGAAAAGTTATGCCGACCGACGGCGGTCGGATTTTGAATTTCAGGTGGGGGATTTTGTGTTGCTGAAGGTGACACCCTGGACGAGAATTATCAGGTTTCAGAAGAGGTATAACACCCTAAGTTCAGAAGCAAGAGTTCAGGGGTGTAAATGTTGGATTAGTGTCTAAGTCCATAACTATTTTGGTATGTACTTGACCCGATTATGAGCATGGTCCTTTTGGGTTGCCTTCACCATAGCAATATGTAGGATGATTTAAGGAGAAAAAGGTTTAAATATGATTTAATAATATATTATGAGAATAATATATTAAAGGAGAAATCATATTGTTTAATTAGTATTAGTCAAGAATTAATTGATAATTAATTTTGTGGCTAAAGGAGATTAATTAAATTTGGGGGACTGGACTGCAATTATTGGATAATTGAGTTATTGGGCTAAGGAATGCTAAAGGAACAAGGGGTGAACGAAATTATGATGGAAGCCCATCATATTTCCGTCCATGGCCTTATCCAGAAGGTTCCATGGGCTGCTTAGAATTTAAGCTGTCCATTAGGGTTTTGACTGAAACCCTAGCAGCCCACATAAGTATATAAAGGACCCCTTAGGCTCCAAAAACGTGGACAACTGATTCTCTAGGGGTTTCTAGTCGTTTTTGGGCAGCCTCTCTTCTTCTCCTCTTCATCCAAGTTGCATAAGGTGTTTGTGACTCCATTAGAGGTGCATCACTTGAGGCACTAAGCTTTTGAAGCCAATCCAAGCAAGGAATTGATTGTTATTGCTATATAACAATCAAAGGTAATTCTGTAAACCCTAATTCAGTTTATAATATGTTAGATCTAAGTTTATTAGTCTTGGATTCAAAGCATGTACAATAGAGAAACCTAGATCCAAGCATTAGGGTTTGTATGAGCACATAGGATTGTTCTTATGCATAAAACCCATCAGTGGTATCAGAGACTTGATTGGTTTCAGTTGTATGTGATGCTTAACTGTTTTGTTTGCTTAAAATTGAGTTTTTTTGCCTCTGCCCGACACAACTCGGCGAGTCAGTATCTGGACTCAGCGAGTTGGCCCTACTCGGCGAGTCCAGGTCTGACTCGGCGAGTCAGTGCGTCAGGCAGAGGGTATTTCGGGATTTAGCTGCTGTTTTGACTTGGAATTGATGCTTAATTCGTTTTTTTGAAGTTAAAATCCGTTTTTTTATCTTAAATTAATGATTATCCTTGCCAAAACAATAGATAATTTCAAATCTTTTAAACATTGGTTGTTTATATGATAAATATGGATTATTTCAAATTATTTGGTAATTATCTAGTGACTAAGATAAGATTAGGTCAAATATAGATAATTATGAAATTAATTGTTTAATTTGAATTATTTGTTATTTGATCCCTAATGTTTTGAAATGTTTCAAAACTTGCCCTCAAGTTTTGGAATTTAAAATTTGACTAAAAGTTTAATTTTGAAATGTTAAATTCTAAAACCCTAGTAATTTGAAAAGTTCAAATCACACCCTTATGGTTTTATTAATAAATTAAAGTGCATAATTAAAAGTGATTTAATAAACCCATAAAGTTTTTGGTTTACATTTAATTAAATTAAAAGTATAATTTACTAAGTTAAACCACCTAGTATTTTAAAAGTGTAAAATACACCCTATACTATATATAACATTAAAAGTCTAGTATTATATATGTATGAGTAAAAGGTCAGTCTTACTGTTAGTAGGCCTCATTCACGAAGCTGGTCTATAAGGGGTGTTTAAGGAAATTGCCTATAAAATGGCGATTGAATGGGTATCTACTCTTACCCACCGCACTCTTGACTAGTGGAGGGTCGTTAGCCGAACGGGTAGGATAGGATAGAAACCTTCCATTATAAGTATAATGAAGTACAAAGTAACTAAATGCTTTTTCAAATTCCCAAATCATAGTTACTTTAGGTAAAATGTGAAATTGTATGCTAATCCATAGAATTACACTCCGTACCCTTGTCAAACGTTAGTGGAGCGTGTGTGGTTAACCGGCACACTAATTTGGGGATGACATTGGTAGCGAAGGGTGACTCGATGTTTGTCATAGATCAATGGAGCGTGTGTGGCTAACCGGCACATTGATTAGGTGATTGTAGCATTGGGTGCACCACGTGATTCGTATGGTTATTCACACCTTGTTTGTGATCCTCGGCATCCCAGTCACAAATAGTAGGGCATAATCGAGATTAAACATGCCATTGAAAAGTTCAATGAATATCAAAAGATCTAGGAGTTTCAATTCATTTAAAACTTAATCTTCCTTTTCGTTTTTCATGGTGGAAATTGGTAAATCGTCATTTACCTACCTTCAAATATTTTGCAACTAGATTACGGCATCCCTTTTCTAGGTTGTAGAATATTGTGTTGGATCCTAGCCTTAATAACTCATTTGGGTGTTTTATTAAGGACTCAATCAACTTAACTTGATTTTTTCTCCCGTTTTGTAGATGTCTGACTCTAACCGTGGTATTCCCGAATCCCAAGGAAAAAGTGTTCCTAATGAAAGTGAAAGCTTGATTCAAAGTGAAGGATCACTGTGGACTAGCTTGATTTCACTTCCTCCTCTTCCTCCCGTTGTTCTCCCTAACCCTAATGATCGAAGATTTGAAAGGTTCAAGATCACCGAATCCCTATTGGAAATGGAACATCAAGATGGCAAGCCCGTGTGTGCTCACATCCTAGGGATGAAATCACACATTGATAGGTTGATTATGTTGGGTGCGTCTATCTCAAATAAGTTGGCTGTGGACTGGGTTCTTCAGTCACTCCCTGAACCATATGATAAGTTCATAAGAGAGTATTATATGATGAAACTTGATGCAACCCTCATTGACTTGACTTACATGCTTATTGCTGCTGAATCAGAAATGATTTGGCGAAGTAATGGAGCATATTTGTCTGATAACTCAACCAACCATGCTTCCATGGACACCACCTGTTCCTGCTGCCAAGGGAAGGGGCAATGGATACGAAGCTGCCCGAAGGACCTGAAGAATCTAAGAGATAGGAGAGTCGATAAGTATGGCTCTACTTCAGGTATAAAATCCACTATCTAACTCCATTTAAATTCCTATTCTTTATTCATAATATGATAAGATTGCATCTTCATGTTTTGCAGGATTAGAGAAAAGAGAGGAAGTTTGATGGAAGAGCAAGACGAGTCTGATCACGAAGTAATGGATTTCGATCGCATGAATTCGAAGATCAGATTTTGAGCTTAGGAAGTTATGATAGAATTGTTAGGAGTATATGATTACATAGTTTTTCATTTGAATTTTGCATTGTAAGGACATGTTTTCCGTTGTTTTTATGAATAAAATAAATTTTGGTTTTTATCTTATTTGTTTATCCTTGCAATGAAATATATGAAAAATTGATGATTGTGTACTTCTATTATTAGCAAAATGGATTTGATTATTAATTATGTTATTTGTGTAAATGTCAAAAGTTTACCAAATAGAGAGAGTTTCTCATCGCCCAAGTTGCAATTGGACAGAAACTTGGAATCATGCAATGTGTATTGTATGATGAATGAAAAACTTTCACATTTGGGAAACTTAGACTAATTCTTTGGCAAAGTGTCAATTGAAGGACAAGGAGATCAAGTACACAAGGTTGTGCGTTAATCAAGTCCACCACAAGAGTGACAAAGATATTCGTCATGATTTACTAAAGTTTAGTAAATATGATTATACTTATAAGGTTAAATGTAATTCTAAGTTGATTGAAAGAGTTTCAATGAATAGTAGAACGAATAAAGAAGAATCAAGTAGGCAGAAAGATAAAAGTTTCTCTATTCTAAGAAGAAGGGAGAGTACCTTTTATTGTGTTTTATGATAAGTCTTTATGATTAAGAACCATGTCTCAATAGATCCTCTAAGTGAGTCTTAGTGCAATTGCATGTCTAAGAAGAGGAATCAAGTATTGTAGAAATGGTTAAATCAATAAGTCAATCATACTTCGTTCCAATATCAAGTCTTAGAGTCAAGATTGTGACATTGAGTGAAAAGTCTTAACTAGGTTTATAACATTCATCAAATGTGGAACTTGGAAAAGTTTTCTTATTCTTGCACATTTGAAATTGGTAAGTTGTGCTGTCTTGGATAAGACAAAGACCAACTAGGACCAATTATGTGAAGTGTTTTATCTTGATAAGAACTACACTAACTCTTGAATATCTGCTTTGTCAAGAAATGTTTCTTGACAAGAGAATCTTATATATCAAGGATTCGGTGGGAGTCTTAATGGTCTTGAAAGGTTTCAAGAACAAATCAAGAATAAACCTTATAAATCATCACTAGCACGCGACTTGAGGTTTACAACCTATCATGCTGACATTATTTTGTTTCTATGCCATTCCGATTGAGTTAATTGTGCATGAGTTCTCATTTGAATGCATAATAGAGCCTTAGTCGATGGAAAGTACGTTGATATGTAATGACAAATTACTAAACTACTTGGAAGACATGGTGGGCACTCGTGTTACCATAAGGCAAGAAATCAAGATTAAGAAAGTTCAGTCCATATTAGGTTGAATTTGTCACAAACTTTGGTTTTGGCAAACTCACATGGATAGGAACTCATACACCATAAAATCTAAGTGTCATAAGATTCCCTCCTTCATGAAAATGACTGTGAGGAAATGCTTTCACTAAGAGAGATTTTAAGAAGATAGCAATTGTGAAAATTGTATTCTCAAAATTCGATTATGGTTACGGCATCCCTTTCCATAGTTCGAATTGTGAGATTTGGCAATTAGTTTGAAGATTTGGAACTTAGTAACATAAGTTCTAAATTGTTTAAGCACACATATGAGCTATCTAAGGCAAAGGTGTATAAGTTTAAGAAGCTTAGATAAAGACTTATCAAAGCATCTGGTATTAAAAATATGAATTTCAGAAATTCATTAGGCATTGTTTTTCTGGAAGTTAATTTGTTTTCTAAATACATGTCAAAGCTAGTGGGAGCATAAGTGTTATGCTTATATGATAATAGTCATCATGATAGTGGGAGAATAAGTGTTATGATTATTATGGCAAGTATTGCAAGTTAGCAATATTAATTATAGAAAAACAAAGATTCAATTTGCAAAGCTGCATGGGTTGAAAAGTTGTTTTGATATAATTAAGGGAGAGAATATTTTACTTCGTTTCAAAATCTAAAGCTTAGATTGAGAAATTTTAATATCTTCAGTCAAAGGATACATTGTGTGTTCTTAAATTTTGATTATGATTATGGCATCCCTCTTCATAGTTCGAATTGTGAGAACATGGCACATAAAATATTATGGCAAAAGATTGGTAAAGTATCATATCTTTATGTAAGACATTATGCATCGTGTCCCATAGGCTTCGGGTATAGGATCGATTGCAAATGCTATAATATTTTACCATTCTAAAAAATTTTCCAAATGTCTAGCGCATTAAGAGGGAAAAAGGACTAGAATTGGTTTTGACTAAAATAATTAAACAACTATCAAAGGACGATCCAAAGTTCACTGAGGATTGGTCGCTTGTGAGTAGTTGGAAGTATGGTATTGGATGGACCATATCGACATTATTATGAATAGATAAGATTCTATTAAGAATGAGTTGTCATATGACAAATGTGGAAATGTTTCCATATTAGGAGTTGGATATTGAGAGTCTATGCCTAGATTAGAAACTTTTATGCAGGAAGGATGTTCAAATGAATGTACTTTGAATGTGAGACTTCACGTCTATGGAATTGTCTTGTAACAATTTCTGATAGAGTACTTTGTAATTTCATTG
This sequence comes from Lactuca sativa, assembly GCF_002870075.4. Taxonomy (NCBI): domain Eukaryota; kingdom Viridiplantae; phylum Streptophyta; class Magnoliopsida; order Asterales; family Asteraceae; genus Lactuca; species Lactuca sativa. The sequence goes on from NC_056629.2 coordinate 191,017,177, forward strand.
GCCAAGTCTTGGTGACTTTTGTGCTATGACTTTGTGAAAGGATCGTTGCGTAAAATGTTAGAATCTAGCATATTCTAGTAGTGGCAAGAACCTTGTGTTCTTACACTAACAATGGGGATTAAGGAATTATGAAATGAGCATCATTGAAAAAGTTTTTCGATTGATCTATTTCACAAAGCATGGATCATAGGAATCAAAGTGTGCATGTTTAGAGCATGGGACAATTGTTGTTGTAATTCAAGTAATGAGTTGATTATCCGAAACATTAAATGATAAATAATGAGTGATCAATATGGTGGATAAATAGAAGTGTTTTATTTACTCTCACAAGTTTGAGGCCATATAGGATTAAGTATTATTGTTATGTTTCAATTTGCATGTTTTGACTTCCAAAATAACTAGGTTATTCAAACATCCACAGTCGGTCATACATTGGGAGTAGGTATGAATAAAGACTGTCATGAATCTGTCTGTAGATTTCTGAAGTGTTTAGACATGGCACAAGTTTGCTGCAGAGTTCATGAATGCTTTGATAAGATTAGAGTATTGGATTAAACCCACGCTCACTTGGATCACTTCATGGTTTTATCATGAGTGATTAGTGAGACGATAATATTATGTATTCTTAAAACCGAGACATGTGAGTTGTTATTTGTTGGTTGGTTGCACATTGATGATAAGTAAACGCACCAGTAACTTGATGTTATAAAACTTATTGTTGTCTGTGATTCGATCAGTGAATGCAAGCAAGCATATGAGTCGAAGTTTATCCATTCCTTTTACCCAAAGTGGGATAAAAGTGATATATGTGGGCCTCTCGATGATTTAATGATGACACCTAAGTGCTTGGCCAAGACGGGACTAAGTTGATGTGTTCAATTGTAGTCTGTTATCAGTCGTCATAAATCAAAAGTCGGGAAACAGTATAGAGAGAATGATTAAAATTCATGTATTATGTCTATACGATATCTTGAGAATGGAGGAATATATGATCCCTTATCTAGAGGACACGCTATCTGATAAGATCAGAGTTGACAGCGGCTTTTGAAAGGTACGATTGTTGATCAGGTTCTGAAGTCATACGGAAAATAGTTATTAGACTTATCCAAGTGGGAGACTGTTGGATTAGTGTCTAAGTCCATAACTATTTTGGTATGTACTTGACCCGATTATGAGCATGGTCCTTTTGGGTTGCCTTCACCATAGCAATATGTAGGATGATTTAAGGGGAAAAAGGTTTAAATATGATTTATTAATATATTATGAGAATAATATATTAAAGGAGAAATCATATTGTTTAATTAGTATTAGTCAAGAATTAATTGATAATTAATTTTGTGGCTAAAGGAGATTAATTAAATTTGGGGGACTGGACTGCAATTATTGGATAATTTAGTTATTGGGCTAAGGAATGCTAAAGGAACAAGGGGTGAACGAAATTATGATGGAAGCCCATCATATTTTCGTCCATGGCCTTATCCAGAAGGTTCCATGGGCTGCTTAGAGTTTAAGCTGTCCATTAGGGTTTTGACTAAAACCCTAGTAGCCTACACAAGTATATAAAGGACCCCTTAGGCTCCAAAAACGTGGACAACTGATTCTTTAGGGGTTTCTAGTCATTTTTGGGCAGCCTCTCTTCTTCTCCTCTTCATCCAAGTTGCATAAGGTGTTTGTGACTCCATTAGAGGTGCATCACTTGAGGCACTAAACTTTTGAAGCCAATCCAAGCAAGGAATTGATTGTTATTGCTATATAACAATCAAAGGTAATTCTCTAAACCTTAATTCAGTTTATAATATGTTAGATCTAAGTTTATTAGTCTTGGATTCGAAGCATGTACAATAGAGAAACCTAGATCCAAGCATTAGGGTTTGTATGAGCACATAGGATTGTTCTTATGCATAAAACCCATCAGTAAAGTGTTATTAGAAGGATGGACTCAGCGAGTTGGAGCTATGACTCGTCGAGTCGGAGAGTGTGAAGTGTAACATCCCAAAATACGACCCAAAAAATTTTTGTTTAATAATACTGTAACCATAATATCGAATGTCATAAAATAAAATCCATACCTCAATATCTCAAACCATAATAAAGTATCGTGATAAAAACTATATCCAAAACCGTATCAAATTTTATCTAAGAAAACTGAACAAACTCCCAGGATAAAAACTGAAGTTGTGGTGTGTGCGATGCCATCATCCCGAGCTCTTCCCTTTACTTACGGAAGTACCTGAAACCAAAACTGAAACTGTAAGCACGAAGCTTAGTGAGCTCCCCCAAACTACCACATACCATACAATAACATATAAACACATAATGAGCCTTGCCCACTGCATCAGACCGAAGTCCGGAACTTACCAGGGCCTTTCCCTCTGCATCGGACCGAAGTCCGGAAACTGCATCAAACCAAAGTCCAGAACTGACTGGGACCATGTCCCCTGTATCAGACCGAGGTCCAAAACTAACTGCATCGGAACGAGGTCCAGAACTGACTGAGCATAACATAACATAAACATATCAACTAACATGAACACATATACTGCATACTGCTTCGGACCATAGCCTGGAACACATAACACATAATCATGTCTGAGTCACGAAGACACCAAACATACTAACTACTACATCGGACCGAAGTCCGTAAACTACTTCTAACTAAACGGGCCGATATTGTAGCCTTAGACCCGTTCCTACTTGAAGGAAACTCACCTCGTAGTCTAGTTGCTGAAAGAACTGCTCCGGAATCTGTCTGCTGTGGCTCCGGTTTCACCCCGGCTACAATTTCCATAAGTACCCTCAATCAAATACTGATAATCATACTGAGGGTAAAATGACTATTTTACCCCTCGATAAAGTCAACATTCAGTTGACCTGACTCGTCGAGTTGGGTCACCAACTCGTTGAGTCCTTACTCTCACTTTCTTGCTTTTGCTCGCTACTACTCATCGAGTTTGGCATAGACTCGACGAGCTCCTCTTCAATACTAACACTCAGTCAATCTGCATCCGACTCGCCGAGTTGTATGAACAACTCGTCGAGTCCTCCTTCAACACATGAACACTCTGACTGTGACTCGCTGAGTTGTATGAACAACTCGTCGAGTCTGTTCTTGAGGCATGAAGATTGCCTTGGACTTGTCGAGTTAGGGCATTGACTCGCCGAGTCCCTTCATGAATGAGCCCGACCTCCTACTCACTAAGTCCACCTAAAGATCACTGGTTCCACTCGGCATGACACATAAAAGGGAAGAAATCGGGGACTCACGACTCGACTCGCCGAGTCTGAAGAACAACTCGCCGAGTCGGTTGCATGCAACACTACTCCGCTGATTCTGCTCAAAACTGGTGCATGCAACTTACAGATCCGGGTTCCTAAAGCTTGATTAGCACGTAAAGTTTCCAACTTTACGTGTAGATATGCATCAATACGGATTTAAAGGCTCAAAATGCACTAAAAGGTTAGATCTAGGGTGTTCATGCGAAAAGGGTTCCATAAAGGCAGAAGATCTAAACTTCTGAAGCTCAAACATAGATAAATCTGAAGGCTACTAGGCAACACATGCTTTCAATGTTACTACTAAGCCAAAAATGATAAAAACAAGCCAAACGAGAGATCTAATCGAGGAATGACAAAGGTTTGAGCTTGATACCTCAAAGAAGACTATGATACCACCACAAACTCGGATTTAACTGCTTCTCCCTTGATTCCTCCTCTTCTCTCTTCTTCCTTTATTCCACAAATGGACCACAACTTCACCAAGTGAGAAAAACACACCAAAATGATAAGGGTGGCTAGGGTTTTCGTGTGAGGCTCTTATGTGGGTGAGGGAGGCTACTGAATGCCCAAAAGGTCGTTTAAATAGGATACAAACCCAGGGATTTAGGGTTTCATTCAGACTGATGGACTCGCCGAGTCCAGGATGGACTCGCCGAGTTGTCAACTTAAACGTGCCCGAAATCCCGTCTCTACTCGACGAGTCGGGCTACTGACTCGTCGAGTTCCTCTTGAAACTTGAATAAACAATAATATTAAATAACATACCAGAAATGGGGCATTACATGAAGAGCACGTGATAAGTGGACGGACTCGTCGAGTCGGTGGCTAGACTCGACGAGTCAGTGCTGGAAGAGGAAAACCCTAATCTTAGGGTTTGCACCCTATTTAAAGGACTTAATGTCCTCCCCTCAGCCCCCTTACTACCCTTTGAGATCAAGAAACCCTAAAATCGTGAGTGATAGTCCTTGGAAACAATTTGGAGCTTAGATAAGTGATTTTTTGAAGAGATCTTGAAGATCAAGGAGATTGGATCAAGGAGATTTGTGGAGATTCGGCTTATTCTTTAGTGGGAGGTCGTTTTGGAGGTAATCCTTGGCCTTCTCCTTTCTAGATCCAACTTTCATGGAGTTTTAGGGTTTGTTTGGAGATAATATGATGAGATCTTGGTGCATGAGTTAGATCTGGAGCTGAAACTCCATATCTAAGTTCTAGTTGGATCAAATATGCAGAAAGCCCTTCTAATTGCTATGCAAAAGCCATTCCCCATGAGTTAAGTTCCTTTCTAGCTTGGTTTTTGGAATTATGGGACATGAAGCACCCTAAAGGTAGCAACTTTATTTTGCTAATGCACACTAGGGACCCAGATCTATTGTTTGGAGCAAAGGAGTAGCTCTGTATCTTTCGATTATAAGAATACTCGTATCAACTCAGCGAGTCTGGGAGATGACTCGGCGAGTTGGGCTAGGGCTTCAGGCATTTAGTCGTGTAGTGACTCGGTGAGTCGCATGGTAAACTCAGCAAGTCATATGATGATGAGCTTGGACTCGACGATTGGAAGAACAACTCGTAGAGTCTGATGAAAATTGCCGTGAACTCGGCGAGTCGGTTCTTGGACTCAGCGAGTCACGACGCAAAACCCCCAACCTCTTCTGATTAGACTCAGAATAGTGAGTTGAGTGGTGATTCAGTGAGTTGGTCAGGATAGGACTTGGAGATTGTTGAGCTCGACGAGTCATGGGGTGACTCGGTGAGTTGAGTCGTGATGTGAGAGTTTCTGAGTTTTAGAACTCAGCGAGTTAGTGGGTTGACTTGGCGAGTAGAGTCAACCAGGAAGGTTGACTTTGACTGAGGACTTTGACTTTGACCGATTTGACCTTCAGGGGTATTATGGTAATTTTAGATATTATGTCATTAGATCATTGATGATTATAGGTGTTGGAGTTGGAGGCAGTGCTACGGGTTTGTGCTTTCGTGATTCGGTTCGGCAGTTGCAAGGTGAGTTATCCTCACTATATCAACAGGGTCTAAGGCACCAAGGCCGGCCCTTTATCGGATGGGAATACGAGAATTTGTTTGATATGTTTTTGAGTTGCTGGATCTGTATCCTGGTATATAGGGTAATGTTATGTTAGTGACCTGGTTAAGGTCGGTATCCTGGTATATAAGGTAATGTTATGTTAGTGACCTGGTTAAGGTCGGTACCCTGGTATATAGGGTAATGTTATGTTAGTAACCGGTTAGGTCGGTATCCTGGTTAGGATGTGGTTATGCTGCATGATCTGATAGATTCGTTTGTTTGGCTGAGGATTGTTATGTGATTAACTGTTTTATGTGTACATGGTTGTTTCACTGGGGTTGGGTTGAGGCGGGTCCTGCTTTGTGTTGTAGGCCAACATACCCAGGGCGGACCAAATAGACCGAAGGCCCAACGAGCAGTTCGGATAGGCTGAAGGCCCCAAGAGGGCGGTCCAGACGTGCTGAGGCTCGGAGAGTGGACTAGGCCAGCTGAAGGCACGGTGTGGGCTGACCAAGAGGGCGGTCCAGACGTGCTGAGACTCAGAGAGTGGACCAGGTGGATTGAAGACCTGGTGCGGGTAGACCAATCACACTATAGACTCGATATACATGGCTAGACTCGGAGAGTGGACCAGGTGGACTGAAGGCCCAGTGCATGGTTGTTCTGTATTGAGATATGATATGAGTGTGGTTATATGTGGTTGGTATTTTGGGGATAACTCACTAAGCTTTCGGGCTTATAGTTTCAGTGTTTTGTTTCAGGTGCTTCAGGAGATCGTGGCAAGGCAAAGGCGTGATCGTACCGCTCCTCATACTTCATGATTTTGTGATTCTGTTTTGGGGATACTCTGATGTTTAAAATCTTTTAAAAACAAGTTGTGATAACTTAATGGCTTTTGAATGAATTAAAATGTTTTAAATTGGTGCAATTTTTATGAGTGTTACAAGTTGGTATCAGAGTCTTGGTTTGAGTGAATTGGAGGAACATTCGTGTGAATCCAGTCTCAAATCAAGGAGGGATTTTCAAAATGGTTTTCAAAAGGTTTTCGAAATAAGTAAAGGAGGATGCAGAGGGTACGATCAGCCAGAGCTAGTAAGTAGACCCCAAAATACCATACAAGTTATTTGATTATGTGATATGTTAGAACATCATGCTAGTACTAGGCTAGGGATCTTCAGGAATTGCATGATAGAATTGCTTGATTATGTGATGCCTACTAGCCTAGGGTTTTACTTATATGAGATATTCAACTTTCCTCTAGGAGTGAAGATTGAGCGCTCGCCGTGTGTGTGTATATGCTTAGGGTGTTGTGGTGATACTTGAGACAAATATGGGTAGATGTGGAAGGTAGTATGGGCTCGTACTACTGAAAGCACAGGACCCATACGTGTATCAAGGAAGTCACAACTCTCTAGGGTATCGGTTATGAGATAGTTCCTCGGGCGGGTATGTGATGTGTCTAAGGGTCTTGTTGGTGTATTGCAGTATGGCGATTACGAGACGTTTCGGGTCAGGATCCGATTCGGGATCGGGATCAGGAGAGGGTGGTTAGGATGGACCAATACTACCCGAGGTCATTGGTCAGATGAGTACGGATGAGTTGGATGCCAGGATTCGTGAGATCCTGCATGATGAGGTTGCTGCCATGTTCCGGGCTGAGTTTACAGAGATGTTTGGGTTGATCAAGACCACCATGGTTGAGTACTTTGATGAGCGCTATGCAGCACTTGCGGAGACGGCTGTCGCGGCAGCTACAGTGGTTGTAGCAGCGGCAGGGGGAGGAACCGGTCGAGGTTTTCAATATTGGGACTTCGATAATACGAAGCCCCCTACCTTTGATGGAGTTCATGATCCTATAATTGCTATGAGATGGTTGTCAGACATGGAGGGTTGTTTCTTCACGTGTTCATGCCCTACGGATCAGAGGGTGAGGTGTGCTTTGAACCTTTTGAGGCTCGGAGCGAAGGATTGGTGGAGGTTGACTACGAGATCTTATTCTGATGCGCAAGGGGCTGGAGTTATATGGGATCAGTTCCGAGAAATGTTCAGTGCTCGTTATGTTCCGCGGGTTGAGAGAGAGAGAGAGAGAGAGAGAGAGGTTGGCTCAGGAGTTCTTGGAGCTAAAGCAGGATTCAGAGTCGGTGACGGAGATCACCAGGATGTTCACTGAGAGGGTGATGTTTTGCCCGGAGTTTGCTTCGGAGCAGGCTTAGATGTCCCGATATCTGAGTATGCTCAAGAGGGATATCCGACAGTTTGTGTTCACACAGAGATGTGAGACCTTGTTAGAGTTGCAGGAGGCCGCCAGGCGGCATGAGTTGGAGATTGAGTTGCAGTTGCGAGAGCAGAGGCAGACCCCGGTGCACTCGCAGCCGACATCGAAACGGTCCAAAACAGTTGACTCTAGGATTAGGGTCAGAGCAGCTATACTTGTGAGAAGTGTGGGAATGGTCATGCCGGAGTTTGTAGATCCGGTGGTGCGTGTCGCAAGTGCGGGAGAGAGGGGCATTATGCGAGGGATTGTTGTCAGTCGGCCTCGACTCAGGATATGAGGATTTGTCATCATTGTTATCAGGTTGGACACTTGAGGGTCAACTGTCCACAGCTTGTTGCAAGACCGGTGCAGGCTTCAGCACCGACCAATTTGAGGATTACGGGCAGAGGTCAGTATGGAGCGGAGCCTCCGAGGGCTCAGGGACGCGTTTTCCAGCTTATAGCAGAGGAGGTCAGGGCAGAGCCAGATGTAGCTGCGGGTATGTTTCCATCTTGTTATCTTGTTATTTGTGTAGTATTGTAAACTTGTCCGCTTTTTTCCGCATGATTCGTAATATGATTGAGGATCTTAGTAGTTGCAAGTTGTAGTTGGTTAGCGTCTAGGAGGATTCATGGTCGGAAGATAAGATATATGATCTCGTTGCTAGGAATAGCAACTGCAATGGGAGAAGTGTTCAGTTGAGATTCAAACTTCCTTAGAGTTCGGGATGTGCGATTACGGAAGAGTTGTTCTGTGGAGGTTGCTCACTCCGGAGGGAATCAGTTCATGGAGAAGGGGGACTATATCAAGTAGGATCGATCGAGCCATGCCAGTTTTGTCATCGATAGTTAGTAGTTGGTGCACAAAGTGGGGAGAATTGGAAAATTCTCAGATGAAACAGCAAGCATCCAAGGTTGGTTAGCTGTTTGGATTCAGCAGTGTCATTAGCCGAGAGTGTGGTATGGTTAGAGCAGGTGATAGACACATGGGACAGGGAACAAACCATGGTTTCAAGTAAGGTAGTTGATCGACGTGAGGCCTGGGATTAGGCCGGGGTAAAAATTCATAGAACGGATCTGGAGTTCGGAACCCCTAGAGGGACTAGAACAGACTGCATGGGAGATATTCCCGGAAAGAATGGTTCAGGGTGATGTACAACAGTTTTTGAGCGGTCCGGATAGACGAAAGGCCGACAGGAGTACCAGTCAGGCCGAAGGCTCGAAGAACGGTCCAGACAGGCTGAAGGCCTAGAAGGGCGGTCTAGACATGCTGAAGGTTCTGAGAGTGGTCCAGATAGGCTGAAGGCTTAGTAAGGCGATCTAATCATGTTGAAGACTCAGTATGTGTTAGTAAACCTGTATGCGGAGAATGAGTGAGTATGTCGCCGTGAAATAGCAATCGATAAGGTCTGGCCCCAAGTATTGATCATGATGATGGAGTTAGCTAAAGGTCGTGTATGGGCTTCGTTAGCTGTGTGATCGGATTCGGAGTATATGGGAGTTAGGGAGTAGCAGTTGCTCTACATGGGTGGTTTAAGTGGAGTTTTAGCACCATGACACTTGTTGATGTGGTAAGGGTCGTTGAGTAGACTTCCTTGAAGAATGGAAGGGAAAGGTATGTGGCTCCGGGAAGGAGTGTTGGTCATCTGAAGGGAAAGCAGTAGCGTAAATGGATGATTAAAAGTATTTCGGTTATTGATAGTGAGAATTGAGATTGTACCAGTTGTATGGATGCACATCCAGGTTGGGTGTCCGTTGAGGTTGTGAAATGATTAGCGCTGATGTCGAATCAGAGGATTTCGGAAGTGATGCAAGGGTTGATCCTTGGGATCCAAGTATGGTTGTAGTCATGAGTTATGTAGGTGGTGGTGTTCCATCCAAGGGATGGCTGGACCCGTCGTATATGTACCTAGAATTCCAGCCCGAGGCTGTTTGGGCCAGGTATGAGTGCTTATGTGATTTAGCTGGTTGTCCATGAGAGTTGTTTGGACGCTGAAGGATGTGTTATCTTAACACAGAAAAGGGATTAGTTTCGGGAGGAGAACTGGATGAGTTGCAATATTGCGCGCATCGTGGTTGTCGTCTGTTTTGACAAAAGGATGATAGCTTAGAGCTATGGTAGAGTCCGGTGGTTTATTATGGTATCCGGTTTTCGTAAGCTGCGAAAGTGGGTGCAAGTCGGGAATATGGTAGTATCATCAGGTGGCACTTAGTTGATATGTGTTTTCATCAGAGAAAAGAAGCCGGTGGCCGGCTTGAAGCAGTTGTCAAGACCCTGCAGGGGAAGAGATGGATTTTATAGGGATTCGATAGTAGTATTTGAAGGAATCTGGGTCGGTGTCAGATCAGTGGATGCATTGTGGGAGTATATCCGGAATTGTGTGTTGCAGCAGGCTTCGAGGACGAAGTCTAATTTAAGTGGGGGAGAATTGTAACACCCCAAGTTTAGAAGCAAGAGTTCAGGGGTGTAAAGTGTTATTAGAAGGATGGACTTGGCGAGTTGGAGCTATGACTCGTCGAGTCGGAGCGTGTGAAGAGCACGCGATAAGTGGACTGACTCGTCGAGTCAACGGCTGGACTCGACGAGTCAGTGCTGGAAGAGGAAAACCCTAATCTTAGGGTTTGCACCCTATTTAAAGGACTTAATGTCCTCCCCTCAGCCCCCTTACTACCCTTTGAGATCAAGAAACCCCAAAATCATGAGTGAGAGTCCTTGGAAACAATTTGGAGCATAGATAAGTGATTTTGTGAAGAGATCTTGAAGATCAAGGAGCTTGGATCAAGGAGATTTGTGGAGATTCATCTTATTCTTTAGTGGGAGGTTGTTTTGGAGGTAATGAATCGTTATCCTTGGCCTTCTCCTTTCTAGATCCATCTTTCATGGAGTTTTAGGGTTTGTTTGGAGATAATATGATGAGATCTTGGTGCATGAGTTAGATCTAGAGCTTAAACTCCATATCTGAGTTCTATTTGGATCAAATATGTAGAAAGCCCTTCTAATTGCTATACAAAAGCCATTCCCCATGAGTTAAGTTCCTTTCGAGCTTGGTTTTTGGAACTATGGGACATGAAGCACGTAAAGGTAGCAACTTTATGTTGCTAATGCACTCTAGGGACCCAGATATATTGTTGGAGCAAAGGAGTAGCTCTGTATCTTTCGATTATAGGAATACTCGTATCAACTCGGCGAGTCTGGGAGATGACTCGGTGAGTTAGGCTAGGGCTTCAGGCATTGAGTCGCATAGTGACTCGATGAGTCGCATGGGTGAACTCAGCGAGTCATATGATGATGAGCTTGGACTCGACGAGTGGAAGAACAACTCGGAGAGTCTGATGAAGATTGTTGTGGACTCGGCGAGTCGGTTCTTGGACTCGACGATGTAACATTTTGATTCAGTGGTATATTTTGTTAACTACATGACGATGTGGGGTTGATGTCCTAAAAAGAGAAAGCTTTTTCTTGCCATTTACTATGGTTTTCTCTGGTGCATGTGGAAGGCGAGGAATGAGAAAAGATTCAACAAGATGCAAATTTATGCTCATAAATTGGCGGACAATGTTTTCACTATGGTGTTTGATTGGGTTAAGCATAGGGGTAGTTTTGGTAATTGTAATTGGGTGGATTGGTGTTGTTTCCCTTTCAACATTTTGTAATTTTTCTTTTCTTGTCCTGCCTTTCTCTTTTAGGTAGTGGCTTTAATATATCTATGTTAGTTCTAAAAAAATACTAATAGGGTCGTCAACCTAGAAAAGTGCATTTATTTGTTGCTATACCCTGAATCAAAGCGATGAAAATTTCAGCTCTTCTTCACTACATTCAGATTTGCATCAATGAACAAGGATATCACTAAGAAATCCTTTACAAGACCACATAAGGATGCATGATAATAGCTAGATTGTCGAGAGATCATATAAAATGAGAACATAAATGGCCTAACATTTGGGTGTCTATTTGGATAGATCGGTTAATCTGATCTGATCAGGTAAATTCAAATTGATGTCGGTTTTTCAAATACGGGTCCGAATAGTCAAAACTAAATTCAAAATCTCACCCGATCCTACAAATTGACATTTTGGTTGAATCGACTTTTACAATTCGTTTTTCAAGATGCAAAACAATTTTAAAAAATATATAACTTGAATATTAACAAACTATTAAAAAAACTTTAAAAAAAATAAATTGTTTAGTTGTGCATTAAAATTTATAAAAAACCACTAAGAAAAATATAATATAGTTGAATGTTACATAAATGTATCATTTGTCGTATATTCTATACCGTTTTAAAGATAAACGATGTTCCAAAAAGTTGTAACTTTTTTTCCTGAAATATCTAGTTTATTTATGTTATCCAATTAAACTGAATAAACCCGACAATATTCGCGCTTGTTGGTATTTGATGAGGATCCCAATATGTATATCAGAAAATATTTTGCCAGTAAAAAAAAGTCAAAGTCAAATTCTGTCATCCAAGTGAATATGTAAAAAGTAGAATGAATTTAATAATAGAATAGTGGAGTATGAGCACAAAATGGGTGAAAAACGTCTTTGAAGGGTCTTTAGAAATTCCATCGATCCATGCATTTGAACTTGAAAAACATTCAAAGCGACGTTTGTCGATTTGTCTCCTGTCAATTCTAATGCCTCGACATTGATTCATTCAACTGCTTCCGTTATTTTTCTTTTTAAAAGACTCAATAACTATATTTTAACTGTAATCTCTTCGAAAAAGACCTTAAAATCCAAATAAGTTAGATATTCTTGACCTATACACTAATACATTCTAAATCGGTCGACTGTTTACCAAGTCCACAGTATTTGAGGTTACTGTTGCATACGTAAATGGAGAAAAAAATTCACCTTAAGAATTTAATATGGCCCACAAGATATAAAGACATTAGACATACCTATATAAATAGAAACCTTTGGCACCACCATTCAGAAATCATACCAAACGTGAAACACAAGCATTCAAATCCTAACACAGATTAAAACCATGCAACGCTCAGCCATGTTGAACATAATCAAGCGCCAAATGGCATACCAAAAAGCTCGACCCACAAGTCATCCCGCTTGCGATGTTTTCATAAACCACCGTGGCATAGACACAAAGAGATCAATTGCATCTTTGTTATATCATCAACTCTTGTTATCAAGAATTCCATCGTTTCTTGACAACAAGAACATGAAGCCTGGAGATAAGCTCTTTGAGAATATCGACAGTGCGATATTGGGGTGCAAGATTGGCGTAGCAGTCTTTTCACCTCGATATTGTCAGTCGTACTTTTGCCTTCATGAACTCGCATTGATGATGGAGTCTGGGAAGAAAGTTATTCCCATATTTTGTGATGTGAAACCCTCAGAGCTTCGGGTTTCAGATAATAAAATCTGTTCAGGGTCTGAGATCAAAAGATTCGGTTATGCTATCGAGGAGGCTAAGAATACCGTAGGACTCGCGTTCAACACAACCAAAGGGTATTTTCGACATTTTCAACATTATTTTTTTTTCAAAATTTCTAGTTTTTGCTTAAAGATTAATAACGGGTTTTTATTTTGGTGAATAAAATTACAGGAATTGGTCGGATGTGGTAACATATGCAACAGAATTGGTGAAAGAAAGCTTGATCGAGATAGAAAATGAGAAGCATGCTACTCGTCAGGCTCAAATCTTATACTAAATAGCCATTCATGAGAACTACTTATATTGACATTATTTACATTGATTTATTTTATTTTTGGGAAAATGACTTAAAAGCCCAATGAAGTTTTCAAACCGTTCAAGAAACCCCAATCATGTTTTGTCTGTTCAAAAAAACTCAACAAACTTAACATTTTGTCTAAAAAGCCCAACGAAGTTATACTTTCCTGAAAGTCAAATAAGAGAAACAGATGACGTGACTTATTACCGTATTGGAAAAGTGACTTGTTAGGCCAACGAAGTTTCCAAAACGTCTAAAAAAATTTAATCATGTTTTGACTGTTCAAAAAAAACCCAACGAACTTAAACAAAACAAAATTGGGATTTTTTTGTACGGTTTGGAACTTTGTTGGACTTTTTAGACAAAATGTTAAGTTCGTTAGGTTTTTTTAAACAAACAAAACAAGATTGAGGTTTTTTGAATGGTTTGGAAACTTCATTGGCTTTTAAGTCATTTTCCTTTTATTTTTTTATTCACAGTATTGTTGTTAACGAATATGATGGTGCATGCATGTAATATGATGTAACCTATGAATTGAATAAAAGCTTTTCTTTCATTTTATACGGTTGTTACAAACATTTATGTGCAACAAAATCGGTACCAAGTATATATAAATATAGTAATGTACCATTTAAAATACAACCAGGCATTGATTCACACATCGATCGAACATCAAAAATCTGTTTGTTTTTCAGTGATTCTGGAGTTTTGATTGATTGATGATCAATTAAAGTGTTGTTTTTCAAGAAATCTTGATCCATCTTGCTGACATTTTAATTTGGTATTCCGTTTTTTGGTCAACATAGTTTAGATCAAATCGATCTCACATTGTAACTGAACTTCCATTTGTAGTTATCCACGAAATAGCCACAAACATCGGCTCCATTCCTGTTGTTCCCAATAAAATTTAATACTATAATTTTGACTTCATGGTCAAACTGACTAGTTTTCAAGTATAGAATCAAACGACTATGACTAGAATTTAACAAAATGATCTTCTTTTTGTATTTTCCATCATAACTTCAACTTAGTCACAGGTTTTCTTGCAATGACTTGATGAATTTAACATGAATTTCTTATGAAGAAAAATATTATATGTTTGACTTAAAAGTAAAAATTATACCGAACTTACCTTCTGGTTTTGGCTAAATAAGCAAGGTATGACTGATATTATTCAGTCACATTGACATAGTGTACATTTGATAATGAGTACCCTCAAACAAAAATGGGTGATGTAAATAACATAATCAACAAGTTTAAATGCACAAAATAGCAGTGTTGTAAAAATCTCGATTAATCTCCGATTAGTCTTTAGACGCCACCCGGCCGACAAGAAGATGTCTAGTAATTAATCTCTGCCTAAACAATAAGTGAAGCTGTAGAAACCGTTGAATTTTTAACACTTTGAAGAAGTGTTATCTCAATAGAAATTATTTGATAATTGATTATGTCATATTAATCATATTAATCTATTTTGTTATGATATTGGTGAGATTTATGAACTTTATTATAATATTAGTCATATTTAATTTTTAAAATTTAACGAATATACATTGTATGGTCTCTGATTCATCGCCGACTAATCCCTGATTAGGCCAACTAATCCTAGTCGTTAGAAACTATTTGATTAATGATTAATGTTGTGTTAGTCGTATTAACCTATTTTGTTATGATATTAGTGAGATTTATGAGCTTTGTTATACTATTAATTATATTTAATTTAAGAAATTTAACGAATTTAGTCGACCGACTTAGCTGCCTAACAACTTTTACAACCTTGTAAAATAGTAACATACTTTCATTTATTTGTGTAGTATAGCATCCTACTTTAATTTTGATATGAGTTAACTATATACCTATTTTATTTTAATTTTTTATTAAGGGAGTGTATGTTGAAAAATCTACCCAATACTATCATTGTAAGGAGAGGCCTTCTAAGCTTGATCGAGATCAACAACGAGAATCACCCTTGTTATGCTGAAATATCATACTAGATAACGTTTAGGCTATGTTTGACGTCCTGATAAAAAAATAACGTTTGGTAAAACTAACTAAAAAGTTAGCTGAAATATATAAAATTACATAAAATGACATTTAAAAATATATGTTTCTATAATTAATTAAGAGGTATATTTTGGAGAATTTTTAAAAAGCTTCTAAAAAACTAGTTTAAGTAGCTTTTCAAAAAGCTGGTACTTTTTGACTTGCCAAACACGACAATATTAAAAAGCTCGAAAAATTGGCACGCCAAATACATCCTTGGTCAGAAGCTAATATCGATATTATTTACATCATTTTTTGGTTTTTGTATTCCCATTAATGCCCTTGTCAAAGAATATAAATTTGGTACAACTAATTAAAGTCAAATATCAACAATATGATGTACTCTATGCATAAAAGCTTTTTACACATGTAATATCATATTTTCAAACGTTTATGTTCAAGAAAATCACGACAATTATATATAAATATAGTAATGTACTAATTAAAATTACAAACAAGCATCGATTCACACATCAAACATCTGCACTGATTCTAGAGTTCTGATGGATGGATTATGAATCAAACTGTTGTTTTTCAAGAAATCTTGATACCATTTTGCTGACAATTTGGGTATTCGGTCAAACGTGTTTTGGTCAACATAGTGTAAACCAAATCTTACATTGTAACCGAATGTCCATTCATAGTTGTCCATCAATGCCCATACAAAATAGCCACGGACATCGGCTCCATTCCTGTTGTTCCAAAAGATGAACAAATGTTATTTTGACTTTCATGGTCAAACTGACTACTTTTTTAGGTATGGAATTGAAAGGAATACAACTAAAATTAAAAACATAGTCTTTGTTCTCTTGTTCTCTATCATCAGCTCAATTTAGTCACTGGTTTTCTCGAAATGACTTGATGAATTGTATGTCAAATTTTAAGATGAAAAGTAGTTGAAGTTTGACTTTTTAGTCAAAATTGTTACCAAACTTGCCTTATGGCTTTGGCTAAAGAAGCAAGATATGATTGATGGAATTCAATTCGCTTGACATCATTCAGAATCTCTTCAACTGCTACATCATGTATGTTTGGTGATGAATACCCTGAACAAAAAATACAAAATTCAGTAATGTAAATAACATAATCAATAGGGTTAAAGACAAGAAATAAGTAAAAATTGCTCTTTGTTTGAATGACATTGCAATAATTAGATAGATTTTCATTGATTAATGTAGGAAGAAATGAATGTAGGAAGCTAAAGAAATAAAAAAAAATAGTACATTGATATTTCATGTATAATAAAAAGGGAACATACCATTTTCGGTAATAAACATGGGTTTGTTATTATACCGAGTCTTGACATAGTCAACAATCTCTTCCATGCCTCTAGGAACTACAAAAAATCTTGGCATTGATGTCTGTTGAATGCAAAATCCATCATTTCAAACACCGATTAAAGGGTAAAAGACGTAATTTTCACCAAATTGATAAAACAAAAAATTTCAAATATATTATTCTAACCGGTTCACCAATCAGCACACCATCTCGTTCTCCCGTAATTTCCACAAAACCCTTGATTAAACGATTAGCAGTTTCTAAGCAGCTTGAATTTGTACAATCTTTGGTGTATACAGCTGAGTAATGATTGATTCCAATGAAATCAATACTGTTCTTCATAAAACTCTTTTCCTCTAGGGAGAATCTTGGTAATTCACTTCCATGATAATCACGCATTTCTTTAGGGTAATCCCCAAATATAGGCGGATCAAATGACCTAGTAAGAATATCAAGATTCAAGATTAAAGAAAAAGATTGAAACTTTTTCGTTCTTTTTTAGTAAACTAAAGCTTTAAAGTTTACAACTTTACATATGGTTGAATATTACCAACCAATATTGAATATCATGGCCCTTTCAGCAGCTTCACGATCCAAATCACTGTCTGTAAGTGGTTCATACATAAAGCAATGTATAACTAGTCCTATTAATCCTCCTTGTTTTGGCTGCATGAACAAAAGATAAAGATTATGAATCTTTAAAAAAAAGACTACTTTCATGAAACAAAGTTAATACTTTGTGAATTGCCTGAAATTTTTCATGATAAAGCTTTGCAGCTTTTCCATGAGCTAATAACATGTTGTGCATTGCATAAAGAGGCTCAACATCAGAATTCCCAGAGAGACAGTTGCCAAAAGGGTATGAACATCGAGCTGGTGGATATGTCCCTCTTTCATAACCCATTTCTGAAAACAAATTTGGTTCATTGATTGTGATCCAGTACTTTACTCGGTCTCCAAAACTCTTGTAACAGATTTCTGCAAAATGTACAAAATCGTCCCTGAGAGATAAACAATATTAATAACTGAATAAACAGAAATTTCAGTTGATTATGTTAGTAAAATGGTAAATTTAACATACTGCATTTGAGGGTTAAGCCAAGATCCATATTTTTCTTCAAGTTCTTGAGGGAAATCTTGATGGTGAATTGTCACAAATGGCTCGATTCCTGTGTAATCAAGAAAGGTGTTTGGATTTAGAGAAGAAAAAAGTTTGGAGTTTTGGAAATGAAAGTGAAAAGATTCACCTTTGAGTACAAGATTATCGATAATTTTATTGTAGAACATGATACCAAGAGGATTAACTTCACCAAACCTTCCTCCTGAAAGATTCGTGACAAACATAAATATCGTTTAAAAGATTTATGAACATGAGATGAGATATGGAAGATGAACATAGGAATTGGAAAGTTACTTGGAAGAATTCTAGCCCATGAAATCGAAAATCGATATGCTTTTAAGCCAAGCGAATGCATAATCTCAATGTCTTTCTGTATTAAAAAGAAAATCAAATACGAAAAAGAAACTGTTCTTGATTCAGTAACAATGGAGGAGCAAGTAAAGATTGTTACCAAGAACAGATGGTAGTGATTATCTGCAACATCCCCATTCTCGCCATTTTCTCCACACCCTAAACACGATGGCAGCGGTTTTTAGTAACATTTGATTGACAAATTAACGACTCGAAACAACAATAGAAACGAGATTAACCTTTGGAATGACAAAAATCATCCCAGTTGCTAAGTGATTTTCCATCTTCAAGATACGCTCCTTCAACCTACAAAAAGAGGGTATGAATTTACTGTTTAAGGGTATAAAGTAGCTCAAATCAGTGAAGAGGAAACATAGAGAGAGTCAAAGTTTACTTGATAAGCAGAAGTGGCTGCTCCGAATAGAAACCCGGGTGGAAAATCGGATCTTTTGATTGGGTTTTCTTGTTTGAATCTTAATCTTCCGCCATTAATGGAGGCTTCAAGAGTCGACGAACATGCAAGAATGACAAAGAGATAAATTGCTAGGGAATTCAATACCATTCTGAAAGTATCATCAGTTACCAAGATCTTGTATTGAGAAATGAGAATCACATGTTTGTATACCGATTTGTGGTAGCGTTCATGAGATTGACCAAAATCCTGGTAGAAAGTAACAGTTATCCTTTTTAAGAAAAGTCAGACACCGAGATACATGATTATGCCCAAAATAATGAAAGGGGTTGGGTTGATACCATTTTACCATTTACATATCCTATATAGTTTTTAAAGGGGTAATTCTATATACACGAACAAAAGTCTAAATGCAAGATGATTTGATTGATTATGTTTATTTAGTCAAATTTTATTTTTAAATTTAAACAAACTGTTTACATAATACGAATTTTCATTTGTCACCCTTCTATTTAACTATGTATTTCAAAATTCACCTTTTACTTGTTTAAAATATATTCCACACATCCATTATTTAAATATCATTAATATAATATTACAGGGGGAAATGACTTTTTTCTACGCGTATTTTTTTTGTATGCAATTAATAATGAAGCTCTTATTGGGGATTTTTAAATGTATTTTGCAAGAATGAAATGATTGATTATATTTAATGTAGTCAAATTTATCCAAAATTTCAACAAAATATATTTTTATTTAGAGGTAATTACTAATCTAGCCAAATTAAGAAAGTGATTATCAATTTTTAGCCAAAAATTAGTAAATGTCCGAATATAGCCCACGAAACCGTAGGTTTCTAAAATCGTCTACTGTTTTATGTTTTGTATAAAAAAATTGTTTTTTTTTTTCATTTGTAACATATAAAACCGTAGGTTTAGGGAAACCTATGGTTTCCTCTCAGTGAAGCTACGATATCCCAAACCGTAGGTTACGGTTTTGGGGAAAAATACGTTTTTTTTTTTTTTTTTTTTTTTAATTTACTGTTTTTGGGGTTTCGTCTACTGTTTTGTGAAAAAACCTACGGTTTTAATTTTTGTTTTTTTTAACTTTTAAATTTTGTTTTCTATAAGACGTAGAATTATTTTAACAATTATTTTGTTAAAATTTTTTGAGAATTCAAAACATTAGACTTAAAAAAATATATATTCTTTTTGTGATATAGAGTATTAAAAAGATTGTTTATAAGATGTAGAATTATTTTAACAATTATATTGTTTATAAAATGTAGAGTTGTTTTTTGACAATTATTTTGTTAAAAAATATTTTTTGTAAAATACAAAAACTAGTTTTGCTAAACTTGACTATTTTTTGTCAGTGTGGACAATGTTGACCGTAGTCAACCAAAAGTTGACTACGATTTTAAGGGCTATTTTTGGCTAAGTATTATTTTTTTTTTGTTATTTTTTGATAAGTAATTAACAAAAATTGCTAGATTTGTATTTTCCCCTTTTATTTATAGCTTTCTTTTTTATTTATATACGTATTAAAAAAAACGAAATGCCAATGGATTTCCCATGTTAGAAAAAAACACTAATTTAATAACGGTTTATGATGCTTCAATATTTGTATAATTTTAAACTTATGAAAGTGTTATTTTCTAATTAACACTAATTGAGTTTTTAAATGCCAATTGAGTTCTAATACGTTAATGGAGTTTGTAAATGTTAATTTTAAAAACGACTTGAGTTTTTAAACACCAACCCTAAATGCTAATTTTTTAAAACACTAATTAATTTTAAATACTAATTGAGTTTTTAAAAACTAATTTTTAAATGTTGGTTGAGTTTACAAATGAATTAGACTAATACTATAGGTTAAAAATTATGTATATACATTTTTAAATATTATCATACACATATGAGCATATTTCTAATAGAATAGATTAATACAGGGAATTTTTAAAAGTCGAAAAAGTATAGGATGCAATATGAACATTGTGTATTAATAAAGGGATTAATGAGAAATTATATAATAACATTTCATATATATATATATATATATATATATATATATATATATATATATATATATATATATATATATATATATATATATATATATATATATATATATATATATATATATATATATATATATATATATATATAAAGCGGTTGTGACAGATTGTCAGTTTTCAAACTTCAGGCATAAATACCAAAACAATTACACGATTCGTTTCGTGTGAATAGGAGGACCCAGGTATTCATGTTTATCGTTTTGATCTTATTTCGAGGTATTTGATGATTACTATTTAATCAATTCTTGCATTGATAATGGGAAAAAAAGTTGGATGGGAGGTTCGGAAGGTTGAAGTTATGTAGTGATTGGCTCTATATAGCTTTGCTGACTTTATCAGACTTGTGACATGTGATTGAGGTTAGTGTAATCTTGTTCTCATTCCTTTAACGAACCATTCAAGTTTAGAACATTACAATCAAAATTTAATTAGATTTCACTATCTATATTCATTGGTATTTTTTTTGTAAGATTAATATTTTTATTAGTGCTTTTCTACAAAGATCTACAAAATGCGTACAATTATTAACATGGATGAGTAGCTTCAATCTTCAAAACTCTAAAATGGTTGTCACATATTTTATTTTAATTTTTGTGGTAATAGAAGATCATGACTCATGGGTGCAAATTTTTATGTTTATTTGGAATAGTGAAAAATAAATAGAAATAGAGTTAGCATATATTTGTTGTACTCTAATCTTGACGTTTTATTGTTTTTAATGCAAATTTGTTATCGTTTCTACAAAAAAAGCTTAGGTGTTGTTTGTTTTTATGAAGTATAAATTTATGAAGTTTGCGGACCACCTTTGTTAACAAATCGGATATCAAATGCTACATGTGAAAAAAAAGAAAAAAAAAAAAACTTACCTGTCGATGTGAGATGAAGACGCCAGCCAAAAGGACGAGAGTTGTTGCAGATCATGAGCGACAAGAAGGATTGTGTAGGGATGCCAACGGGGGCAAACGGGGCGGGGATTGCATCCCCCGCCCCCATCCCCGAAGTTTTCCTGTTCTCCCTCCCCCGCCCCAGCCCCCGAAATCTCTAGCCTCCCCATCCCCGCCCTCGCCCCCGAATCCTAGGATTACCCCCGCCTCCGTTTCCTCGTCCCCGTTTAGGTTGACTTTTTTTTGGGCGAATGAAGGTGTTGTTTAGGCTAAAAGAAGTTATTTTTTAAGCTAAAAGAAACCATTTTGGATAAAAATAGTTATTTATAGCACAATTTTATATATTTAAAATAAAAATATTATAACATCTTAAAAACGTTATAGTATAAACTTAAAAACATAATATTTTATTGAATTTTGGAAGTTCAAAATCATTGCTATTATTTATTATATTTTTATAATTAATATATATATTAATATAAATAATATGTTAACGGGGTCCCCATTAGGGGTTCGGGACGGGACTACCCGTCCCTGCCCCCGCCCCCGAAACTAAAACGGGGGTTAACCTTGCCCCCGTCCCCGACTTGTTAAACAAATATTCCCTATTCGGGATCGGGGCCCCACAAGTTCGGGGTCCCACGAGACTTTTTGACATCCCTAGGATTGTGAGGGAGGACTTGCGAGCTACGACCGACACTTTGTAAAATCTGACCTCCGATTTGACAGGAATGAGAGCAGCGTTTTCTTAAGTTGTCCTGTTTTTTTTAAGGTTAGGTTAGGAAAATGTGAGAAGAGCCAAACCCAATGCTATATAGGGCAGAGGGCGTGAAGAGGTTTTTGAGGCCGAAGCCGTTTAAAAAAACAAATTGTTGCGAAACTAAAAGTGTTGCGTGTTTGCTGTACCGCACACCAATAATTGGTAAGAAGAGTTTTTTTACAAAAAACAAACACCACCTTAATGACATCGTGTTGATTTAATGGTGCTGCCGTTTCTAAAGAAAAACTTACTGATTTCATTTTGATTTCATGATGCTTGAAGCATTGAGATAATTATTAGTAATAGTCTTAAATTCTAGTTTTTATTTAATAATTTATGTCATGATAATTAGTTAATTACATCCTCAAATTTGTTTTGTAGTTGAACGAGAGGACTTGCCATTCGATAATCAACAGTACCGGTTGTTATCGATATTATTTAAGAATGCATATTCTTTCAAAAAGTTTCTCAATCTTTTACGAGGGACGCTTAAGTTATTTTAAAAAAAAGAAACAAAAGTTGTGATTTTATATTTATTGCTACAATATTCTTTCAGAATACACGTTGTATTAAGTTTTTTATGATTCTCAAGAGAACATGTCAATTTTGCAATAAGAATAATTGTTATTTAGAATATATGAAATCCTATTCTTTAAAAATGCTCAATTCTAATAAAATTTCTTGGATAAACTCATATTCTGTAAAAATGATTAATTTTAAACTAGAAAGGTTACCGCCGCTATGCGGGGGGCAGAAACTTTCAATGTTGTTTCCGAATCGATAAATATGACAAACGTAGAAAGTGCAAGGATGACAAGTCCGGGCTTTGCCCCAGACCGTTTTGTTCATGTTTTTATGAAAAAATGTAAAATTTTGACTGCAAGGACCAGAAGTGTTAAAATGGCTAAAGAATTAAAGCGGTAGGAATTAGGAAGTTTTTAGAAAAGGGATCAAAGTTGTTGAACCGTTAAAGTTTTGTGGTCAAACTTTAAATATTAAAGGGTTCCTAAATAGAAAAATGATCAAAGTTGTAAAACCGTTAAAGTTTTGTGGCCAAACTTTAAATATTAAAAGGTTCCTAAAAAATGTAAAAATATCGATTATAAGGACCAAAAGTGTCAAAATGGATAAAAAATGAGGACCAAAGTGGTCAAACCGTTAAAGTTTTGTGGTCAAACTTTAAATATTAAAAGGTTCCTAAATAGAAAAGGGATCAAAGTTGTCAAACCGTTAAAGTTTTGTGGCCAAATTTTAAATATTAAAAGGTTCCTAAAATATGTAAAAATATCGATTACAAGGACCATAAGTGTCAAAATGGCTAAAAAATGAGGGCCAAAGTTGTTAAATCGTTAAAGTTGTCAAATCGTTAATGTTTTGTGGCTAAACTTTGAATATTAAAAGGTTCCTAAATAGAAAAGAGATCAAAGTTGTCAAACCGTTACAGCTTTGTGGCCAAACTGTCACACCCCAAAACCGAGAATGGCGGAAACGTTATGGGACGGAAGACGTCATGTAATGTATCATAACAATGTAAAGTAGTAAACTAGCAACAACATCATCCATTTGCATTAATAGTATAATTTTAATTACAAGAGTTCTTTCATAGTATAAGACAACATAATGAATAATCAAAATAAAAAATGAGTCTTGATTTCTCCGTCTTCACAAAACCTGGTCGTCGTACCTGTCTATTTGTGACCTAAGAATACAAGTTATTTTGAAAGCAAGTATCAGCCAAAAAGCTGGTGAATTCATAAGTATTAATGTGTCTTTGATTTGTAAAACTAGAAAGTAAAGGCTTGTAAACATTTGGAGAAAAGTTTGTATAAGTATAAACTGTTTGAAAGTAGTTGAAAACGTTTGAGCACCCTAGCAAATCCCTATGATTTCTATTAGTATAAAAAGTAGTCTTCTACCAAGACCTAACTGTTTTGAAAGTAGTCTTCTACCAAGACTAGATTGTTTTAAAAGTAGCCTTCTACCAAGACTAGAATGTACGCTTATTGATATTATTTTCTACCTCATCAATTATGTGAATGTGGCACATGGTAAAGGTATTAATAATATATTACTCGGATTTTTAATCTGTTTGCAATTGTCGTATGCAAAGTGTAAGTACTGTAGTATTTGTAATAAATGACTACTTTGTACTAATTTGCCTTAATTGAGGGTTAAGGTATAATGTGATGGCTAGAACCCGTACTATACGCTCTCTATCAGGAGATTCTGGGAACTAAACACGAACCTTCGTTTTTGCAAGTCGTGAACATCCACATTACTATGATCATGTATACCCAATATAACTATCACAAAGTATTAGTGATTCATTGGTATAGTTAGACCCTGTACTTGTTCCATGCTATAGCACCTTGTTATGTCTGTTCTGTTATCGTGTATTGTAAGTGTAATCGTGTAAGCGTATCTACATAAGCGTATTCATGTAAGCGTATCTATGTAAACGTATTCATGTAAGCGTATCTATGTAGACGTATCCATGTAACATGTAATGTATTAGTATAGACTCATGAATGAACTGACTCTTGTGTGATTCCTTGTACTTGGAATGGTATGTAGTATCACCTAATTATGCATATTATAGTTACTAGTAATGTACGTGTATCACTGAAAGTATACCTTTGCTACCCAAAGATACTGAACTGACTACTGGAACTTTTATATCTATATATGTATACATGATATATAATTAATATTTAGACGACATTCGGACGAGCAACCGATGCCCTAAGGCCACATCCCAACGAGGAAAAGGAAATAAAGCGAGCTAACCGTCCTAAGTTCTTTAAACATTATTTATATAACTATACATATCTAGGCATGCATTTGACAATATAAAAGCATAAAAGAAGTTTTGTAAAACCTTTGAAAAGTTTAATACTAATAAACGATGACTTGATGTCAGTTTATAAAACGATTTAAAGTATTTTGTTTGATAAGACAGTTTAAGTATAAGGAAAACCTTTGTTTGAAAACACATTTGTAATAGAGTTTGAAAAGAAACTTACAGTATGTAAGATAGTTTGATAAAGATTTTTAAACAAGTAAAAACATTTAAGAAAGTCATTTGAAGAAATCTGTTTGGTAAAACAGTTAACGTATAGTAAATCCATTTGCATGTTGGTTATTAATCACATGTGATTGATATAATAACTAAACATGATTCAACTTGTATCCCCCCCCATAAAGCATTTATAAACATTTAAAAGGTTAATTAAGGGGTGTGAACTCACCTGCAGTGAGTGGATCGGATGGAAGTGTCAGATAAGTGTTTGGTGTCAAGTGAAGACTTAAACACACACAATGATCCTAATAACATATGAAGACATATGTATATATATAATTAGTGATTATAACACTAATTAAACATGTATAAACATCCTAATGTGAGGAAAACACTTTGGTCAAAGTGTTAGGAGGCTATCGGGTTGCAACAAAGGAGTGCAAGGCCTTATAAGGGAGTTTATGGTCAATAGACCATGCCTTTTGGAGTTTACGGCCCAGGGAAGTTTACTCCTGGACGTAAACTCTCACTTGAGTCACCAAATGAGGCTCAAAGCTATAATGACTTAAGTGGTTAATTGTTCCAAGGCTTAAACAAAAGGCTAGGTGGGTTTAAGGTCCAAAAATGGTCCTTATATGTGTTTACGGCCAAGGGACCACTTCCCCATGAGTTTACAGCCGTAAAATCATGGTATGAAGTACCATTTCGTGAATTGAAGTCCTTAGTTCAATGGTGTAAGGTTCTATGCTAATATCCAAGGCTTACTAAGGTGTTAGGGTGTCATTTGCACCCTTAAAAGGGGTTTACAGCCCAAGAACATGCCTTGGCCGTAAACTCCTTGAATCACATGATTCTTTGTGATTTGTAAGCCCTAAACATGTTAAACCTAGTGTACAATGAGTTGGAACAAGATTACTTACGATCTAGGAGCTTGAATGGTCGGTTTTGGCCAAGAACACTAGTGTGTGTTCTTGGTGGAACTTGAAGATCTACAAAATGGAATGATTTCACGGATGAAATCATGTAAGATTACTAGTTCATGCAAGATATCAACTAGTTAAAACAATAAACTTACGAGATTTGAAGATCGGGGACAAAGATCGGGATGATACTTGAGAGGATTTGGGCCAAGAAGAGGAAAGGAATGAACAAAATGGCCAGAACTTGACCTTATAGGAGGAGTTTACGGCCCACATGGAGTTTACGGCCGTAAACTCCCTTGTGGTGGCCATGAATTCCTAGTCAAGGTGTTCCAGACTTGTTCTTTGAGCTATAAATTCAGCAGATAAACCCCGACACTTATTCCTTAAGTGTACAAGGCTCAGAACGCTCAAATAAACTCCTAATTGTGCTAAAAGATAACAGCAATGAGTTTGACTTTTAATGAAGTGTTTGACTGAACTGGATGGAAAATTTCGGGTTGTCACATCATCCCCCCGTTAGAGGGAATTTCGTCCCGAAATTTGAAATGACCCAAAAATACGACCCAAAAATTTTCGATTTTTATTATATCAAAACCATGAAATTGAATATCATATAATAAAACCACACACTATGTATCTCAAACCATAGTAAAATACTGTGAGGAAAACTGTATCACAACTGTATCCAAAACATATCAAGAAAACTGAATCAACTCCTAGGACAAAAGCTGAAGCTGTGGTGTGTGCGATGTCATCATCCCGAGCTCTTCCCTTTGCTTGCGGAAGTACCTGAAACCAAAACTGAAACTGTAAGCACGAAGCTTAGTGAGCTCCCCCAAACTACCACATACCATACAATACATATAAAGCACATACTGGGCCTTGCCCACTGCATCGGACCGAAGTCCGGAACTAGCTGCATCGGACCGAAGTCCGGAACTGACTGTGTCGGACCGAAGTCCGGAACTAACTGCATCAGACCGAAGTCCGGAACTGGCTGCATCGGACCGAAGTCCGGAACTGACTGCATCAGACCGAAGTCCGGAACTGACTGTTCATAGCATAACACATATCAACTAATATAAACACATATACTACATACTGCATCGGACCGAAGTCCGGAACATATAACACACAAACATGCTCGAATCACATAGACCTCAAGCATACTGAACTGCTGCTTCGGACTGAAGTCCGGAACTGCTACCAACTAAACGGGTCGGCATTGTGGCCGAAGACCCGTTCCTACTGGAAGGAAACTCACCTCGTGAACTGGCTGCTGTGTGTATGGCTCTGGAAGCTAACTGCTGCTGCTCCGGTATCTCCCCGGCTACAAATCCATAACACACTCAATCAAATGCTAATCACTGCACTGGGGTAAAATGACTCTTTTAGCCTTGGTCAAAGTCAACTCTCCTGGTCAAAGTCAACCTACAGTTGACCTGACTCGCCGAGTTGGGCCGCCAACTCGCTGAGTCCATATTCTCACTTCTCAACCCTACTCGCTGCTACTCGTCGAGTATGGCATCAACTCGACGAGTTCCCTTTTGAATCTAAAACTCAGGCAATCTGCATCCGACTCGCCGAGTCGTATGAACAACTCGACGAGTTGTTCTTCGAGCTAAGAAGGTTGCCTTGGACTCGCCGAGTTGTATGAACAACTCGCCGAGTCCCTCCATTACTGAGTCTGGCCTCTAACTCGCTGAGTCTACTCTACTACTCACTGGTCCCCACTCGACATCACTCAATAAGGGAAAAATCGGGGACTCGCGACTCGACTCGCCGAGTCGTTCTTCCGACTCGCCGAGTCGCTTGCATGCAGTCACTCTAAACTCGATTCTGCTTGAATCCAGTGTATAAAACTTATAGATCTGGGCTCCCTTAACTCGATTAGCACGTAAAGATTCTATCTTTACGTGCCCATATGCATTCATGAAGATAAAATGGCTCAAGAAGCATAATAAAGGCTAGATCTAGGGTTCTCATGCAAAGTATCTTCAAAAAGGCAATAGATCCGGGCTCAACAACTCCTAAATGAACAGATCTAAGGATATCTCGACCTATTAAGGCATTCATACAACTATAGGGCTTGGAAAATACATCAAACTAGCCCTAGAAGTGTTCTAATGGAGGTTTAAAGCATGAAACAGAAGGAAATCCGAAGAATACCTCAATGAACTCTGATTTTGCCCTTGGATCTTTTCTCTACACTTCTTCTCCTTGTTCCTTTCTTCTTCTTTCTCTTCAAGCCTTCAAAATCCACACAAAAACACTCAAATGATGGATTAGGGTTTTCTCACAGCTCTCTGAGGGTGAAGGAGGCGAGATTGGGGCTCATAAGATTGCTTAAATAGGGTGCAACCCGAGGATTTAGGGTTTCTTCCAGGCAGGCAGACTCGCCGAGTCCCGAATATGGACTCGTCGAGTCTCCGACTAACACGTGCTCGAAATCCCATCCCTACTCGGTGAGTCGGGCTATAGACTCGCCGAGTCCCTCAAGAAAACCTCTTAAACAAATATCATGGAAGCAACATACCTGAGACGGGGCGTTACAATTCTCCCCCACTTGTCTCAAACTTCGTCCTCGAAGTCTGCTACGACTGAATCTGAAAATAACTCCGGGTTGTGCTCTCTCATCTCTTCCTCAGCCCCCACGTCCACTCAGACCCCTTCCGGTGCTGCCACTGCACCTTCACTAACTGAATCTCCTTGTTCCTCAAGGTCTTTGTCTTCCGGTCCAGAATCGCGACCGGCCTCTCAATATAATTCAGGCTGCTATCAACCTGAATATCCTCTAGGGGAACAACTGCTGACTCATCCACCAAACACTTCCTCAACTGAGACATATGGAAAGTGTTGTGGATCTGGCTAAGCTCTACAGGAAGATCCAACCGATAAGCAATCCGACCCACCCGGGCCAAAACCCTGAAAGGACCAATGAACCTGGGACCCAACTTGCCCCTCTTCCGAAACCTGATGACACCCTTCCACGGTGAGACCTTCAGAAGAACCATATCACCCACCCGAAACTCCAAGTCTGAACGCCTCCTGTCGGCGTAACTCTTCTGCCGACTCTGCGCAGTCTGCAGTCTACTACGAACCTGCTGGATCAACTCGGTCATCTTGAGCACCACTTCTGTGCTCCCAATGACTCGCTGAACGACCTCGCCCCAACAAATCGGGGTCCTACACTTCCTCCCATAAAGCATCTCAAAGGGAGGTCGATCAATGCTTGCATGATAACTGTTGTTATACGAAAATTCCGCTAACGGAAGATACGTATCCCAACTGCCGCCGAAATCCAAAACACATGCCCTGAGCATGTCCTCGAGAGTCTGAATTGTCCTCTCGCTCTGCCCGTCCGTCTGAGGGTGGAAAGCGGTGCTGAAATGGAGACGAGTACCCATCTCGTCGTGGAACCGCTTCCAGAATCTGGAGGTAAAACGGACATCTCGGTCTGACACCACTGATACCGGCACTCCATGATGTGCCACGATCTCACGCACATAGATATCGGCCAACTTTTCTGCCGATATACTCTCCTGGATCGGGATAAAATGAGCACTCTTCGTCAACCGATCCACTACTACCCATATCGAATCTACTCCTCGTGCGGTCCTGGGAAGCTTGGTGATAAAATCCATAGTGATGTCCTCCCATTTCCACACGGGAATGTCTAATGGCTGCATCTTGCCGTGAGGCCTCTGGTGCTCCGCGTTGACCTTCCTGCAGGTCAGGCATCTCTCAACATACCAAGCAATGTCCTGCTTCATGCAGGGCCACCAATAATCGGGTCGAAGATCTCTATACATCTTCGTCGCCCCTGGGTGGATAGAAAATCGAGACTTATGAGCCTCATCCATCAACACCTGCCGTACTCCACCCCAGTACGGTACCCACACCCTCCCGTGAAGCGTCAGCAATCCTCGACTGTCATAATCAAACGAAGCTACTCGGCCCACTA
Organism: Lactuca sativa; assembly: GCF_002870075.4. NCBI lineage: Eukaryota > Viridiplantae > Streptophyta > Magnoliopsida > Asterales > Asteraceae > Lactuca > Lactuca sativa. The sequence goes on from NC_056629.2 coordinate 191,047,251, forward strand.
TCCTCTCACACTTTTGCCTCTCCTCCTTGAGGCCCTCAACCTGAGCCTCCCTGATCCGTTCCAACAACGGAGTAATCACAGTCATCCTCAAACACAAATCTCTGATAGGGGCTGCCGACACTTTGCGGCTTAGGGCATCGGCCACCACGTTGGCCTTCCCTGGATGGTAAAGGATCTCACAGTCATAATCCTTCAGCATATCCAACCATCTCCTCTGCCTCATGTTCAGACTCGGCTGATCCATAAGGTACCTCAAACTATTGTGATCCGTATATATAGTACAACGGACCCCATATAGATAATGTCTCCAAATCTTGAGGGCAAACACAACCACCCCCAGCTCTAAATCATGGGTAGGATAATTAGCCTCGTGAGGCTTCAACTGTCTCGAGGCGTAAGCTATCACATGGCCTTGCTGCATCAACACTGCTCCCATACCTGTGATCGAGGCATCACAGTAGACTACGAAGTCCTCTACTCCCTCTGGAAAGGTAAGGATCGGAGCCTCGCACAATCTCTGCCTGAGGGTCTCGAACGCTGCCTGCTGCTCAGGCCCCCAACGAAATACCACCGACTTCTTGGTCAGTCAGGTGAGCGGCACTGCTATCTTGGAGAAATCCTGAATGAATCTCCGGTAATACCCTGCCAACCCTAGGAAGCTCCGAATCTCGAATGGAGACTTCGAGACCTCCCACTGCATCACGACCTCTATCTTGGCCGAATCTACCAAAATACCCTTCTGGTTGACGAGGTGACCAAGGAACTGCACCTCGCGCAACCAGAACTCACACTTGGAGAACTTTGCGAAAAGTCTCTCCCTCCTCAAAACTTCCAGCACCTCCCTCAGGTGCTCCTCGTGCTGCTCCTGCGTCTTGGAATACACCAAGATATCATCTATGAATACTATCACTGACCGATCCAACATCGGCCTGCACACGCGATTCATGAGATCCATGAACGCGGCTGGAGCATTGGTGAGCCCAAATGGCATCACCACTAACTCATAATGACCATACCTGGTCCTGAAAGTAGTCTTCTGCACATCCTCATCTCTAACCCGCATTTGATGATAACCGGAGCGTAGATCGATCTTGGAGAACCAAGACGCTCCCTGAAGCTGGTCAAACAAATCATCTATCCTTGGAAGTGGGTAACGGTTCTTCACCATTACCTTATTCAACTCCCGGTAATCTATACACATACGATGCGACCCATCCTTCTTCCTCACAAACGGGATCGGTGCTCCCCAAGGCGAACTACTCGGCCGAATGAAACCCTTGTCTAGCAGCTCTTGCAGCTGCGTAGACAACTCCTGCATCTCAGGGGGAGCTAGACGATACGACGCCTTAGCTATGGGAGCCGCACCAGGAACCAGGTCGATCCTAAACTCAACCTGCCTCTCAGGAGGTATTCCCGGTAAATCCTCGGGAAATACATCCGGGTAGTCTCGCACTACCGGAACATCATCTACTGTCACCTTACCCTTCTCCCGGGCATCTACAACATAAGTTATATATATCCAGCGCAACCCTGCTGGAAATAACGTCTCGCTCTCGCGGCGGAACAAAAGGTCAATCCGCGCTGTGGCCTCTCGCCCTGAATCACTAACTCTCCCCCACTGGGAGTGCGAACCCTCACTAACTGCTACTCACAATCAATCACCGCCCCGTTGGGGCTCAGCCAATCCATGCCTACTATAACCTTATTCCCTCGCAGAGGAATAGGAACCAGGTCCACCGGAAACTGCTCGCCAAACAACTGAAGCGAACACCCTCTATATACTCTGGCGACCCTCACGGTCCTGTCATCTGCTATCTCAACCTCTAGTGGACAATCCAGCTCCCCAGGAGCTCTACTAAATCTCTTGCTAAGCGCAAGTGATACGAATGATCAGGTAGCCCCCGAATCGAATAATACCATAGCAGAAATGCCGTTCACAGAGAACGACCCTATACAAAACATATAATCATAAGCAACAATCAATCAGTAAAAAAATAAAGATGAAGGAAAGATACATACCCGTCACCACATCAGGAGTCGCTTGCGCCTCCTCTGCTATCATCTGAAACGCCCTACTCTTCGCCACTGGCGCCTCAGCTCGGCCCTGCCGGCCATCTGTAATCCTCAAAGTAGCAGGGGCAGGTACAGCCACCTTCCCTGCTGCAGCTAGACTCGGACACTGGGACTTTTTATGTCCCCTCTGATTGCACTGAAAACAAATCAGATCTGATGCTGCAACGGCAGTAGCAGGGGCCGTACAATCCCTGCTCAAATGCCCAATCCGACCGCACTTGTAGCAGCCGGAACTCCCTGCCTTGCACGCCCCCTCGTGCAATCTCCCACACTTGCCACATCGACCGTGGCTCTGCTGACTCCTGGATCTGTGATCTGAAACCTTGGGCATTTTGCCCGAACTACCTGTACCCGAAACCGCATCCGGTTTCCTCTTCTTCTCCATCTCGAGATCAATCTCCCTCTCCCGAGCCCTAGCAATCATGTCATCCAGCGTTTTACAGCTGGACCGGCTCACAAACTGGCGGATATCGCTCCGCAACATCTCATGATAACGGGCCTTCTTCATCTCCTCATCGGTTGCATACTGAGGAACGAGAAGAGCCCTCTCCCTGAACTTGGCGGTGATCTCCGCCACGGTCTCTGTAGTCTGGGTGAGGTCCTGAAACTCTCTAGCGAACTGCTGCACCTCAATGACCGGTGCAAACTCCGCCCTGAACCTGGTAGAGAAATCAGCCCAGGTCATGGCATCCAATGCTGCATCATCTCCAATGGTATGTCCGACCTCCTCCCACCAATCCCGTTCCCTGTCCTTCAGAAGACAGGATGCCAATCTGACCTTGTCCCCCTCGGGACACCTGCTAGTGCAGAACGCGTTAGCCACATCCGCCAACCATCTAGTACTCGCTATGGGGTCCCGCGCCCCATGATAGTCCGGGGCTGCACATGCCCTGAACTCCCTGAACGTAAGTGTACGCGACCCCGTCATGGCCGCCACCTCGACACGGAAGGTGCCCAATCTCTCATCCATCAGCTCTAGGATACCCTCCTTGATCGAACCGAAGATCACAGGAGTCTGCTCTACAATGATACGAGTAATCTCTGAAGAAAGAAACTCTTGGGTCTGCTCATCCATGCGCTCGTCTCCCGAGCCTTATCCTGATCCCTCCCCGGCACCTCTACTGCCAGCTGCTGCCCTCGGACGCAAAACCACCATTCTGAAACACATCATAACAACATCAGAAAACTGAAATATCTCAAGGGATCATTGATACTACTACTAGCTTCCTGGTCTTGTCTCGGCCTTCCTTGATTCGAGTACGGATCCTCTGCTTTCAGTAGTACGGGCCCATACTACCTTCCACATCTATCCGTACTTTCCTTAAGAACTGCCTTGACTCCACCAAGTGACTTCTACTACTACTGATCTCTATTACTCTCATCCCAGGCTTGCCCTAGGGAACCTCTGACTCTACCCAAACAGTCCTCAGCTGCTGAAGGCCTCCTTGTAATGCTAATTAGCCATCACCTGAATACCATCACATGTGACGAGGCTCAGATAATCCTTCAAGTAAAAGACTCGTCCCTACAACGGTTGGACTCAAACGAGAGCTGCGCAATAGGACCAAATCCAACACTCTGAGATTATTCAACCCTGCTCACATGTGGTGTGACGTATTCACCTAATGGCTAACTCCCATCACTCAGAGTCCCACAAAGCACAAAGCAAGCAGCATTCGGATAAAGGAACATACTCAGGCAAAACTATTCTCATAACAAGAAACTGTACTAGCATACAATGCTAAACTCATACTATCAGGCATAACCTAAACAGGCTATCCTACTACTGTCTACTCAATACTAGCATGCAATACTCATAAGGCTGAAACACATATAGCAGGCACATAAGGCATCCTCCTAGATCCTTAGTCCTATACTAGCATGTTGTTCTACTGAAACTGAAACCGAAACTGGAACAAAACTGAAACTGGACTAATAAACTTGTATGGGTAATTTGGGAGTACTTACTTGAGCTCGGCTGATCGCATGCACCACACCCTTTTCTCTTTTAGAAATTCCTTTCTTTCTAACTGCTTTCAAAATTCTTTAGAAAACATTTTCCTTAAAAAAATCTTTTTATTTCCCTTAGTTTGAGTTCAGATACACCCGGAAGTGTATCCGAATCCCTCAAACCAAGGCTCTGATACCAACTTGAAACGACCCAAAAATACGACCCAAAAATTTTCGATTTTTATTATATCAAAACCATGAAACTGAATATCATATAATAAAACCACACACTATGTATCTCAAACCATAGTAAAATACTGTGAGGAAAACTGTATCACAACTGTATCCAAAACATATCAAGAAAACTGAATCAACTCCCAGGACAAAAGCTGAAGCTGTGGTGTGTGCGATGCCATCATCCCGAGCTCTTCCCTTTGCTTGCGGAAGCACCTGAAACCAAAACTGAAACTGTAAGCACGAAGCTTAGTGAGCTCCCCCAAACTACCACATACCATACAATACATATAAAGCACATACTGGGCCTTGCCCACTGCATCGGACCGAAGTCCGGAACTAGCTGCATCGGACCGAAGTCCGGAACTGACTGCGTCGGACCGAAGTCCGGAACTAGCTACATCGGACCGAAGTCCGGAACTGACTGCATCGGACCGAAGTCCGGAACTGACTGTTCATAGCATAACACATATCAACTAATATAAACACATATACTGCATACTGCATCAGACCGAAGTCCGGAACATATAACACACAAACATGCTCGAATCACATAGACCTCAAGCATACTGAACTGCAGCTTCGGACTGAAGTCCGGAACTGCTACCAACTAAACGGGTCGGCATTGTGGCCGAAGACCCGTTCCTACTGGAAGGAAACTCAACTCGTGAATTGGCTGCTGTGTGTATGGCTCTGGAAGCTAACTGCTGCTGCTCCGGTATCTCCCCGGCTACAAATCCATAACACACTCAATCAAATGATAATCACTGCACTGGGGTAAAATGACTCTTTTACCCTTGGTCAAAGTCAACTCTCCTGGTCAAAGTCAACCTACAGTTGACCTGACTCGCCGAGTTGGGCCGCCAACTCGCTGAGTCCATATTCTCACTTCTCAACCCTACTCGCTGCTACTCGTCGAGTATGGCATCAACTCGACGAGTTCCCTTTCGAATCTAAAACTCAGGCAATCTGCATCCGAGTCGCCGAGTCGTATGAACAACTCGACGAGTTGTTCTTCGAGCTAAGAAGGTTGCCTTGGACTCGCCGAGTTGTATGAACAACTCGCCGAGTCCCTCCATTACTGAGTCTGGCCTCCAACTCGCTGAGTCTACTTGACCTCTCGATCGATGGTCACTACGGTTCTTCCACGAAGGCGAGGATCTCGTTGATCTCGATCTCATCAAGTGGGATTACGAGAGTGTTGACGGAAAGGTACGTTTTCAAGTTCGACACGTGGAGGGTAAGGTGTAGGTTACTGAGTTCGTGGTGTACGCTGGGTTTGTGAGTTACAGGACCGATTCTGGCAAGAATCTCGGAGGTCCTAACTATCTTGGATTTAGCTTACCACGCTTTCCGAAGCGTATCAAGCTTTTCCAGTCTGAGACTTCCAAAAGGATTTGGTCTCTCACTTGGAATTCCAAAGGTTTCTTTTTCTTGTTTCTCTTCCCAGTCAAGGGCAACTCCCTTCTGGGTCAAAGTCGTAAGAGGTTTCGTAATCCACAAAGAGTTCTAAATGAACTACGACAGTAGGTCAGCGAGACCTAGAATTTGGCGAATTCCCGTAGGCGTCTTCGGTGCTGACAAATTCTCAACGGTTTTGATTATTGGAAGGGTCCTCAAGAATTCCCACGTCACTCATAGTGTGCTTCAGGAATTCGACTCTTCTATTTCCAAAACTCGTATTTAGAGAATTTCACGAAGAGTTTCTCTGATCGTAATGTTTCCATGGTCTGTTGTAGCTTTTCTTTATGATTTTCTTCTTACTATGAGAGTAGATAAGTAAGTCATTTATAAGGACAATGACGAACTGATCCAAGTAAGAATGGCGTACCCTATTCATTAAGTTCACAAATACTACGGGGTATTGGTCCTATCCGAAGGATATCACTACGGACTCATAGCTTCCGCATCGAATTTGGAAGATTGTCCTCGGGAAATCCTTCACTAACACTAGTAACTGGTGATATTCGGATCTTGGGTGCATTTATGAAATGCACTTCATTCCTTGCAGTTGATCAACCAATTCATCTTTGCGAGGAAAAAGGTAATGATTTCTAATGGAATTCTTGTCGAAGTATGCGCTAAGAGGACTTCCCAAGGTGTTACCCATTCTAGTACTTCTCTCGCCCAAGCACGTTTACCTGCGGAGTTCTGATGGGATCCGATGCATTAGTGCTGGTATGATCGCACCCGCTGAAGTCTGTCTTCTTGAAGAATAAGACCAGAGCTCTCAAAGGTGAGGAGCTTGGTCTTCTCATTCTATTGTTGAGTAGTCGTTAAGCTGTCTGAACAGTTATTGTATCTCCGTTGGTGTGAGACCGTAGGGCGATCGGGTTGCAGGAGTCGTATTGGGTTCTAAGTTTGTTCGCATGACGATGCGAGCACTCGTAATCTTGGGCAGTCTCCATCCTGAAGTTCATATTAGAAGTCATACATGGTTCATCAATCGTAGTTTCGTGTATACGAGTCGTATATAATTAAGATTGAAAAGGTAGTCGAATAAATGCTCCCCATTTAACCTCACATCCCAACGAGGAAAAGAGTTAAAGTGAAATCATCAATTCTAAACCTGTATAACCTTGATTATATACCACCCCTTTGTATACATTCTTCAGTGATAGATCAGCCGTATGGGTCTTTGATTTAAACTTGACGTACTGTACGAGTGGTACCTCGGGGAGGTTTGCTAAGGTTTCTTCGAGAAGGCTATGAAACGTGAGGTACTCTACGCATGAGTACTTCAGAGTTCTGGAATGAAGGCTTCGCTAGACAGACGGTTTCGAAGAAAGAGATGTGTGCACGAAATTGGTATTGTGCGAATCGAATTGACTCGAGTTGTATGATAATATCGGACATAGTTGAAAATAAAGACATTAGATTAGAATATAAAGGCATTACAGACCAAACACAACAGTGCAACTTTTAACAGGGTTATAGTACTTTAGAGTAACTACAGGAATGCTGCTACAAACAAGGTATACTACAAAAGGCAAGTATACGCAGCACGAGGGTCCCTTAACTGACGGGATCTTGCAAAAGATGAGACTCTAGTCGCACTAGTTTTAAACAGTTTATAGGTCTGTTACAATGAAACGCCTTAACCACATTAATGTGGGTCCGGAGTAGTCTCTCCTGCGACAGTGATCCTTAGTATTTTGCCGTCTGCGCCGGATTTCTTTGTTATTGGACAATCCTTCTTGAAGTTCCCTATCTCACCGCATTGGTGACATATCGGGCTGGTACTAGCATCGGTGGTGGAAACGAGGTGTCGAGTAAGAGTTATGTGAACATGGGTGTTTTCCTTGTTCATCCACTTTGAACTTTTCCTTTCATAGGTTCTAGTTTTACCACTACCATCACAAGCCTGTTTGACTCCGATGTCAGGGGCTTGAGTGATGGGTCGTGCCGGTGCTCTATAGCTATGAGCATGGTGCCCTAGTTTTAGGCAATTGCAACATTGCATTTCATGGCAAGCCCCATTATGATGATAGCTACACTTATCACACTTCGGTAGCTTTCCCTCGTATGGTCTGATCGGTACTGGGAATGCAGGGGTTGCCACTTGTTGTCGTTTCATGGCAAGTCTTTGGGATCGCTTGCGTTCCTTCTGGGCTCGGCACTTTCGTTTCCTATTCTCTGTTTTTCGGCTTGGTGAGCCTGCGACTGTTATCTTTTGATGACTTCCTGGATTGATACTACTATCGGGGTGGTCAACTCCTTTGTCAGCATAGCTTTTGTTGATAGCGCTGCGGTTTGCAAGGATAGCTGCCACGGCAGCCGTCACGGCAGTCGTAACTTGTAAAGTCCAAATAAAGGATCCTACCAGAGATCAACAGCAAACACAATCACACAAAGCAAGAATAGAAACAAAAAGAGTATAAACCAAGCTTGCACACGTTTTATATCAATAAACTTCTAGTACAACTTGATGAAAAGCCATGAACACAAAGGCATCAACAACTACAAACGTCTGACTAACCCTCTATTTATAGGGACTACGACCAAGAAGAGTTTATGGCCGTAAGGTGTTTATGGCCGTAAACTCATTACAACCGTAAACTAGACAAAAGCACACTACTAACATACTCCCTACTATTACATTGTAAAGCCTAGACCAAACCACTAAATTTGGGCCCTTCAATCTCCCCCTTAGTTTGGACTAGCTCGAAGTTAACCTTTAGTAACTACCATGAAGTCCGCTTGCCCCATTGCCCCATTCCACACCCGTTTGTTAAGAATCTCAGCAACCATAGTTGTATACACCTTAACAGCATCTTCAAAAGTATCCTCTGCAACCAAAATCTAAAAGTTGCTTAGGTGATGAATATCCCATTTTCGAAATTGTAACAAATCTCTTCGATCGTAGAGTCAAATGCACCAATTCTTGAGCTTGATGACCGCAACAGAAGTAACTTCATCAAAGACCCAACACTCCATAGAACTTAGAGATCCATCTTGATAATGTTGAAGAATAGGGAACTGTTTGACCTGCTTGGTTGCAGGCCACATCACGACTTGCAAAGGCTTATCCGTTTTAAGATCAATGATATCAGAATGCTCTTCTATAACAGACTTAGCAGTATTCATGGCTTAAAACGCTTTCTTGACTTGATCTTCAAGGAAGTGCTTAAACTGAGTAGCCTGAGGATTGTTTGATAAATTGGAAAAGGAGCTCGAGACAATTCAGTCAGATTGACTCTAGTCCATGAACTGAAGTCATGGCTATCTCTATAAAGTTCAGAATTGCCAGTTTTCCTTAACACTATCCACATCTTGAGAGGATCATGAAATCCCCACGAAGAAATTCCTGACCTATCACCGAAAGTATCTCTGAATCGAACGACTTCAAGATCGGTCATTGTAATCGCAGGTTCATCCCAAGAAGCATTCTGATTGGAGTTTCTTTTGAACAACAGTTACCCTTTCTTAGCTGCTTCCTCTTGTGCATCGCAAATGGTTGCTGAAACATGGGGAGCTTGAGGAGGCTCATCTTCAACACGATTAACAGCTCCTGATGTTTGACAAGTTGGTAAAGAGACTGGAAAAGCTTGAACATGTAGATTAATCTTATATTCATCAGCAGACGTCTGGTATTTATCACCAAAGTCTTCCTCAAGTTTCCTCTTGAGCTCAAAATAGCTTGAAGTCAATAAATTGAAGTGATCTTGGAGATCGGAAATCTGTTTTGACTTTAGCTCTTTATCCTTAGTAAGATCAGCTACTTGCACACCAAGGTTTGAATTATCAGACTGAAGCTCAGAAACTTGAACACTAAGCTTTGAATTTTCAGCTCGATGTTCTAACACTTGAATGTCAAGCTTAATGTTTTTCTGACTCAGCACCATATCTCCTTCTGTAGCCCTGAGATAGTTAGGTTGTCTCCTCCAGAACCACCATCTCCTATAGAAACACCTTTACCGCAAGGAGAAGGCATAAAAAATTGCTCCTCAGCCAAATGCATGGCCAATTTCACAGAAGCTTCATCATGATCAGATCGAGGAGGAGTAAACCCTGGTGGAATAGAGGAACCACCAATCTCAAAAGTAGTGTCTGGACCCACAGAAAAAATTTTGGTTGTGGTGAGACTGGTAGTAGTAGTAGTAGGTGGTACTGGGAGGCCGCTAACGAGACTTGCAATTACTTTACCCTGCCTCGGCTCCCTTCTTTGTCTTTTCAATGGGGGTTGATCAGATTGTGTTGTTGCTAAATCACTCACAAATGGCTCTGAGGTAGGAGGAACAGAAACAGGAGGGGAACATCCCATAACCATCTCCATTGGAATGGAAACACTTGCCATTTGATCTGAAGTAGGGGTTGCAATTTCAAAAACTTCGTTTGACTCCCTTGTCTCAGTTGTTGGAAGGACAACATCATCGACATTGTTAAAGATAGTGTCAAGATTCTCATTTGACACCAAGTTAGCAGTGCTAGCTAGAGAAGCTGTAATATCATCATGATCAAAACCAGTGAGATCAAGATCATCAAAGGAATCATTGTTATCACCTTCAGCATTCGCTTCAAACTCTACATGCATTACTGAATCATCGCCTTGAGCAAGATTCGACATTTCACCATGTTCCTCTGCCACATGAGCATTAGGAGTAGGAGTATCTTCCTTCTCAGTACTTTCATCCTCAGATACATCAATAACAATGTTGTTTGGAGATGACTTCTCAAAAGATGCAGGCTCAGAAGATGCCTGGTCAGATGAACCATAAGACTCTGTAGGTTCATTCAGTTCAGTGAACTTTCCAAACTTTTCAAGTGGGTATTTTCCTTGAAAAATGACCTTTCCTTTACTATTCTGCTTGATGAGTCCTACAGTATGAGGACCCAATGACTTCATATCCAAGGTATCACCTTTTTTTCTCACATCCGGAAACTGAGCCTCGATGAATAACTGAATGAATCTGGGATATAGTAAGAATGTATCCCGAGTTGAAGCTCGAATGTTCACAACAAATTCATCCAAGATGAATCTTGAAAAATTGAATCTCACTCCTGCAGCGAGAGAAACAATAGCACCGATATTCCTTTGAGAAATCTCATCTGCTCCCGATCGTCTCCCTGAAATGCAGCTGACAAACACGTGTGCTAAAAATCTCCATTATGGATGTAAGATCTTCTTTAAAGTTGGAGGTGAAGTGCCTTCATAACTCATTCTCCTCAGAATTCTTTGAGTGTCTTCAATCCCAATCTAAGTAGGAAAATTAGGTTGATCGTCGATCAACAACGTCTCTCTGATAAAGCTTTCATTGATCACGATTTCGCGTCCTTGAACCATGGCTTTAACAATAAAATGGCTGGTATCACTCATGTCCATGTTGGCAATCGCCCAAAATTCTCTAATTAAATTCTGGTAGACAACCGGATTCACTGTAATAGCAGAAGCCAGACAGAACTCCCGAAGTCTGTGAATCATTGACCGAAGATCCGAGTGAACAGTTGGAGGATCTGCCAAGACAATGGCAAGATTATGCATATCCGCAAATTTCAAGTTCGCCATTTTCCTGCACTCAACCAAACTAAGTAAGACATGAACACACACCAAACGAACAACCAAAATATTTAATTTTAATTTTGATCCCCCAAAAAATAATATTAATTATTTTTATTTAAAAACTTGGGTCAAAAATTAAAAAATAATCATTTAAATTAAATTCAATTTGGCAGTCAACACGAGTTCACGGTCAATAGCAAACAGCAGTTCATGGCTCAAGAACAGTTTACGGCCGAAGAGCTGTGTTTACGGTTGATGAACACAAAATTCAATCAAAACATGGAAAATGCATTTAATTAAGAGTGTACGGTCGCAAATCAACACAATAAACAATCGTAGTTTGCGGCCGCAAGCAATTCGCGGTCAAACAGACGTTTACGGTCAAAGAACAGGGTTTACAGCCCAAGCTTGCGGCCGTAAACTCCGCCGCACCTCTTTTTCTCGATTTCTGCTTAAATGACACGGTGAATCACACAATAAAATGCATATTTATGATCTACAACTTATTACCTTCTAGACTAACGGATCATATTTGCAAAATTTGACGAAATTTTTTTCAAGGAGAGAGAGAGTGTATAAGAGGTTTGCTGCCGAAATCTTGAGAATGAAGGAGATTCCGGCAGTAAACTCCTTTTTATACCCTTTTTACCATTTACCTGATAACTACACAGTATTGAGCAGAGTCCAACACAGCCAAAAATTTTAAAACCAATTCTTTTTGAGGATTTTTACTAAAATAAAAATAAAAAATAAAACATAAAATTAAAATAACAATAAAAATATTTAATTATGTGCAATAAAATAAACTAAAAATAGTAATAAAAATAAATTAAAAATAAAATAATAAAATAATAAAATAAAAACTTATTAATTTTAACAACTAAAAATTGAAATAAAATTAATTAAAAATAAAATAAAATAAAAATAAAAATAAAAATAAAAGAATAAAAATGAAAATAGAACGAGATAATCTAGCTTCAATTAAAACATAATCTCAAAAATTTAACCACTTAGACTGAATTTGTGACGCTGGGATCAAAGTTGTTGGACAGTCTTATTCCACTTGTAAGTACCCTTATCTTCACATTTTCGTCTGATCGATCGCCAGTATTGTGGTCCACTTAAACACGAAAAATTTGTGACAAAGCTTGGACAATTTACCAATGACATGATACATGCATATATATCTAATTAACACTTTATTATCATGATTGGCCCTAATTCTTAAATAAATCTTTCTTATGACCATTTAACTGACTACAACCAGGGATATTGTTGTCCACCTAAATCGAGCAGCGAGATCTACAGACAATCTGTATGTGTTCAATTTTAATTGTACTAGAACGTGTTTCTCGCTTCCTGATATGCCCCAGCCATCAAGGACTTCCAGAGTACTCCTTACATCGGGTGAGCAGACAATCATTAGGAGAGAGGATAGATTCAGATTGTTATTACTTATAGTTTTAGAGGGATTGAGAAGTAGAAGGTTGCATATGCTGTGTACCAGGTCGGATTGTAAGTCACGCAAAGGAGACAGCATATGGCTAACAAATAAGAAGAATTTCATAGATATAATTTGCAGAGAAATAGAGTTGCATATGTTACAGTCCAGGTCGGATCTCCCGATGACGCAGAGGAGGCAACATATGACTAACAGATAGAGAGAAAGAAAACAATTTTCTACAGACGTAATTTATCGGAATTTACCAGTCACCCCATCCAACCAGAATTAAGTACAGAATCCGCACATCGAGGAAAAGTGAATCCACAGTTCTAGGTACGGGTTATTTAATGTGACCGGTAGATTCCCATGTATATCTCCCTGCTCAACCTATCTGAGCGTCGTGAAATCAGGTTAAACGGATCTAACTAGGTTAAAGTTTGTCAAGTCCTTAAATTCATTAGGTTCAACTTTTCCTAGTCAAGTCCATTTTAAATCTTTCGTGCCTACCAGTGCATCGAACACAGATTGTAGATGATTTAACTTGGGTACGTTATGCTGATTCAGATTGCCCATTATCACTTGCTAATTTCATTTCCCGTCACAACACCTACAAATAAAATTATCAGCAATATATTTTTTAATTTTCTGAGTTTTTTTTATTGTTTTTGGATTTTTGATTATTTCTCCCCCTAAATTTGTGCATAGGTGAGAATAAGAATAAAAATAAAATAAAAATGCGCAAATTTAATCTATCCTAAGGAAATAAAAATAAAAAATAAATTTAAAAATAAACATAAAATTGAAAAATGAGTTGAAGAAGAAAAAATAAAATAAAGTAACTTAATCCTCAAAACGAATCATTTTCAGAAAACCTACGAGCACATCGAATCGAGCTTTGTTAAATGGTTTTGTGAACAAGTCCGCCACATTATTATCAGTGTGGACATGTTCCAGTCGGATTAGCGAACGTTCATAATAGTCTCTGATGAAATGAATTTTAATGTCGATGTGCTTGGTTTTAGAGTGTTGGACTGAGTTTTTGGCAATTTGAATGGCAGCTTCATTATCACAATAAATGGGGGTTTCTAAATAATTCAAACCGTATTCCAACAGCTGATGTTGGATCCAAATAACTTGAGAGCAACAAGCCGATGCAACAACATATTCTGCCTCCGCTGTGGAAGTTGAGACAGTGTGTTGCTTCTTGCATTGCCACGAAACTAGTCTGTCACCTAAGTATTGACATCCTTTTGAGGTTGATTTCCTGTCAAACTCATAGCCTCCATAATTACTGTCAGTAAAAGCATAAAGATCAAATTCAGAATTCTTCGGATACCAAAGACCCAATTTTGGGCTCCCTTTGATATACCAAAAAATTCTTTTGACAGCAATAAGATGTGAAAGTTTAGGATTAGCCTGATAACGTGCATATTGACAAACTGCAAACATGATATCCGGTCGACTTGCAGTAAGATACATCAGCGATCCGATCATCGATCGATAGTAAGTCTGATCTACAGATTCGCCTTCAGGATCTGGAGTCAGAAGAGGTCGTTCAACCATTGGTGTTGAGGCAGATTTAGAATCGTGAAACTCGAACTTCTCAAGAATATCATCCACATACTTTGCTTGATGAAGCAGGATTCCGGTTGAATTCTGTTTAACCTGAAGCCCCAAAAACATGGTCATTTCTCCCAACGAACTCATTTCAAACTGTTTCTTCATTATACCTTCAAATTCTTTGCAGAGCTGTGGACTGGTTGACCCAAAGATGATATCGTTAACATAGATTTGCACAACAATTTGATCATTTCCGACATGCTTGATAAACAAAGTCTGATCAATGGTGCCATGCGAATAACCATGCTCGAGCAAATGCTTTGTTAGAGTTGCGTACCACGCTCGAGGAGCTTGATGCAACCCATACAATGCCTTGTCCAACTTGTAGACATGATTAGGAAATTTTGAGTCAACGAACCCTGGAGGTTGATCAACGTAGATTTCTTCCTTCACCTTGCCATACAAGAAGGCAGTCTTGACGTCCATTTGATACACGGTAAAGTTCATGTAAGAAGCATATGCTAGAAAGATACGAATAGCCTCCAGGCGGGCTACTGGAGCATAAACTTCAGTGTAATCAAGACCCTCGACTTGTCGAAACCCACGAACTACCAATCGAGCTTTATTTCGCACAATAACCCCTGAATCGTCCTGCTTATTGCGCTAAACCCATCTTGTGTCAAGTGACTTCTTTCCCTTTGGTAACTCAACTAACTTCCTAACACTGAGTTTTTCGAATTGATGCAGTTCCTCATGCATTGCATCTACCCAGCTGGGTTCATTCAGATCCATTTCAACATTCTTGGGCTCTATTTGAGAAATAAAGCAAGAGTAGAGACAAGTATTAACATCTCCACTCTGACTTCTCGTTTTAACACCGTCACCCAGCTGACCAATTATGTTATCGATCGGATGATCGCGTTGAACTCTTAAGGGTATCTCTTGGCTGATATCATTGAGAGAGACAGGAAGAGTGTGAATGTTGATACCTCCTTCATTTGCTGATTGAGCCGTTCCAGAGGACTCTGCCACGAACTCACTAGAAGTAAATTCAGGAAAGAGTAGTTCCATAAAGGTTGATGTGGTTGTGGAAGCGTCATTGGGAATGAACTCTCTCTCCATAGGTGTAGATGGTGTGGCTTCAGCATCAGGAGTATCATTTTGGACTGGAGATTTAGGACTATCAAGTTGTGTAGATGACTCCCTCTCTAGTGAAGTAGAGAACTCCCCCTCAGGCACAATAGAAGACTCCTCCTCAGATGAAACCGGAGACTTCTCTTTGAAAGAAGAAGGGGATTCAGATGGAGGTCTGTAGACAAATTCTTTGTCTTCATCTTCAGAAATCTTCTTCAAACCAGAAACAGATCTAGATGAGCCACTCGAAGAAACATTTATTGATTTGAATAGCGATGTGTAATCAAACAGCCAATCTGGACCCACTCTAGTGTCCATCTCATTTCTTCCAACCAACGCACGTCATACGATTCCACAATCTGCTTTGTCTTTTTATTGTAGACTCTATAGGCATGCGAGCAACATACCCTACAAAGTAACAATCATAGGCCTTTGCATTAAACTTTAGGTTGGCATCTAAGTGAAGAAGAGTGCAAGGGCAGCCAAACACACGGAAATGACTGACTGATGGCTTGTGACCATAAAAAATCTCATACGGAGTCTTCATCTGAGCTTTGTTGATCAACACTCGATTCTGAACATAACAGGCAGTGTTCATCGCCTCGGCCCAAAAGAAAACCGGTAACTTTGAATCACACAACATCGTCCTTGCAACATCCTTTAATGTTCTGTTCCTTCTTTCAGCAACACCATTTTGTTGGCGTGTATGAGCAGAACTGAATTGACCCAGGATACCTTTTTCTGCGCAAAAATGATCGAGTACAGAGTTCTTGAACTTTGTTCTGTTGTCGGTACGAAGCGCCTTCACTTGATTGTTAGTTTGGTTTCAACTAATACAATAAACTTCTTGATCAAATCAGCAACTCCAGCTTTGTTGGATAGAAATAAAACCTACGTAAACCGAGAGAAATCATCGATCACAACCAGGCAATAAGAATTTATGTTGATGCTAAGACCATTTACTGGTCCAAACAGATCCATATGAAGCAATTGAAGCAACTGGCTAATTGAGTTGACCTGTTTTGGCAGATGTGGTTTTCTATGATGCTTTCCTTGGGCACATGACACACATTTTTCAAACGTAATGAAGTCCTTGACAGGTAATCCATGGACCATCTCATTCTTCGCAAGACGATTCAAGTTTTTGGCATTAGCATGACCTAGTCTTCTGTGCCACAGCATTGCAGTTTGTTCGTAAATCTTGGAGAAAAGGCATGTAACTTGTTCTAGAAGATTGCTATTCATATAAATGGTATAGGCATTCCCATCCCTTTTAGATTTTACAAGAATCCACTCCTTTAGGATAACAAAGCCTGGCTTGAGAATCATGCATTCCTTATCAGTGAAATGCGTAGAATAGCCCTTGTCACAAATCCGAGACACACTTAACAAACTATGTTTTAGCTCGGGAGCAAAATTAACATTCTTGAAGATTAAAACCCCATTCGAGACAGTTCCTCGTTGAGTAATTTTACCACCTTCTCCACCACAAAGGAGATGTATCCCCCATTAAATGATTGAATGTTGTGCAGTTGGGCGATATCTCCTGTCGTATGCTCGGAACAGCCGCTGTCGACGAACCAGGGTCTGACGACATTTCCCCGCAATTGTCCCTGCAAAATGTGAGGGTTTAATTAGATTTGGGAACCCAGGTCATTCTTTTCCTCGGTGATCCTGATGCCTTTTCAGATTGATAATTTTTGGAATTTTTAGAGGACACGGAAGATGAATTGGAGACTGGTTTGGGCAGCCATTGATAATTGGGTTTTCTAATTGTCCTGGGTGTTTTTGAGATTGAATGAGTATCAGTTTGCTTAAGGCATGTGGTTTTTCTACCATATTTGGTTGAAGAGTCACTGCTGCCTCTTGACGAAACCGATCTTGGCTTGGCCATGTTCGGTTTTGGCAAACTGCCTGGGACTTTGTGATAAAAAACCTTTTTATGTTTTTGAAATATGGCTCGTTTTCTACTTCGATCATCTTTCCAATCATCATTCCGGGGACGATTTCTAGAGGACTTTCTAGTTAAAGAAATTCCTCTGGATTCGTTCTCGCCTCTTGGAAATTCAAAATGTACAAACATACGATTTAGACAATTTCTAGCTATATGACCACCAACACCACAATTGAAACAAATATGTTTGTTATTGTTATAAATTGTGCTACATTGACCAGATTTGTTTTCCATACTATCACCCTTGCTTCTCTCACAAGAACATGAGCAGGAATTAGGTTGTGAGGCAAGCAAGGGTACATTAGATGGAGAAGATTGTGAAACTGGTGGTTTCTCAAAATCATTATCACACACATCAGAATTGTCAACCAAATTGTTCAAACTAGAATTTTTCAAACCATTCAAGACAGTATCAGAAGTAATAGAAACACCACCACAAAAAACATTGTCATTTGAAACATCAGAAAAAATATTGTCTTTATTCGGAACTAAAACTTCAGGTTTAGACTCGATTTTATTTTCAGAAACATATCCTTTAGCTTCGTGCTTTGACTGATTCAAGGATTGATCTGCAGGAGAAGTAGAAATGTTAGTACTTTCAACATTAATAAATCCTCCCGAAATAAAACCAGACGACTTTCCATAAACCATAAACGGTTCATTAGCAATCTCTTCTTTGGACAGAGGCTTGTGCTGATATGAATGATTGAAGGGAGGGGGCACTTGATTATAACCTAGACCTTTTGATTGCTTTTTCTTAAATTGCATGCAGTGGTCTATCATATTTGCAACTACCTCACTGGAAAAATTGTATTTTCTAAAATCAAAATTAGCGGTTTCAAATTTTCCCTTTAAAGATTCAATTTCAGCCACTAGTTCAGCGTTCTGTTTCACTACATAATCATAATTTTCGCATTTATTACTGTAGTCTTCCTGAAGTCTCCTAAATTCCTTAATTTTTTATTCCAATTGAGCTTTAAGTGGTTTTTGACCTTTTCTAAGTTGGTACCCTTCATATCTAAGGTCTTCTACTTCTCTTTTTAGTGAGTCACTAAGTTCATGAAGAATCCTAAGGCTTTGTACTTCACTGCCTAATGTTTCAATTTTCTCATGCTGTAAGTCCCCAAAATTGCTTGTGTATCAATCAGATCCAATTGATGGTGCGGAATCCCAATCAATTGGATGATGTCAGATCAAAATAGAAGAGAATGAGAAGAAGAAGAAGATGAATCTATGATGTATTGAATGAATATGATTGATGCTCCTTACAATAGATTCACACACACACACACACTCTTCTTCTCTCTAACTTTCTCTCTCTTCTCTAGCCTTCCTTTTTTTCCAACCGTACACTCACATGCACCCCTCTATTTATATGGACCTCCAGCCATACACATGTGTACAGCCGCACACAGGGTGTGCGGCCGTACACACGTGTACGGCCGTACACACAAACCGCAAACACATACAACATTACATAAAAATATATTTTCCTAGAAAAGAAAACTATAAACCATATTTTTGACCCAACAATCTCCCCCTTGGTTTATAACTTTATTTTCTAATTGACCCAACAAGCTCCCCCTAAAAAGTAGCCGGCTTTTTCTTGTTAATCTTCATTGGGAGCTTGGCTTCAGCATTAATCTTTGATTTCTTCAGAACTTCAAGATGAACTTGATGAATCTTCATGAATGACTTCATCTCGAGCGGTTGGGCTTTTCTTCAAGATTTGACTCTGAACGCATATTGGGTGAGGAGGCTTGATGTACAGATTCTTGAAAGATAACGCTTCAGCTTGAGAATCTACAGAGAGAACAAATCTTCTGGATCACTTCAGCAGGTACAAAGATAGCAACAGATTGATTGAGGAGGCTTCAATGCAATCTGTGACATAATCTTCAAGTATAGCTTCACCATGCTTCTGGGGTTGACAGATTGAATGTCGAAAGAATAATCTTCATTTCATGCTCCTTCGAATGTGAATTCTTCGATGCTCACGGACGAGGCTTTGGCTCAGAAATCTTCAACACAAACTCCATGAGTCTTATCTATACCTGAAATCACTTTTCAAGACAAAAAAAACTAAAAGAAAACTTAGCACACAAATGAAAACAGAAACAAAAAATATTTTTGGATTTTTGATTTTTCTGAACAAGAAATAAAACAGAAATAACACTATTTTTGGATTTTTAAAATTTTCTAATTTTTCTTTGATTTTTTTTTTGATTTTTGAATTTTTTTGATTTTTGAATTTTTCTGATTTTTTTTTAATTTTTAATTCTCCCCTAATATTTAAATTAGAAGAAACTATGACAAATTTAACAAAAATAAAAATGATATCTAACTTTAAGAGAGATTTGGGATCAAAGTTTTTAGACAGCCTTTATCCACTTATCGGTACCTTTCATATTCACATCTTTGTCTGGTCGATCGTCGGTATTGTTGTCCACTTAAACACGAAAAATTGTGACAAATTTAGGACATACTATTTGTTACAAGACATGTGAACTTAAGTTCCTAAAAATTATATCTGATCCTAATTTCTTAGATACTATATATTAAGGACCATTCATCTGACGATGACCAGGGATATTGTTATCCACCTAAATTGAGCAGCGAGATCTATAGACAATCTATATGTGTTCAATTTTAAGTGTACTAGAACGTGTTTCCCGCTTCCTGATATGCCCCAACCATCAAGAACTTCCAGAGTACTCCTTACACCGGGTGAGTAGACAACCATTCAGAGAGAAGATAGATTCAGAATTCTATTACTTATTACTTATTACTTTAGAGGGGTTGAGAAGTAGAAGGTTGCATATGCTGTGTACCAGGTCGGATTAGAAATCACGCAGAGGAGACAACATATGTCTAACAGATAAGAAGTCTTTCACATATATAACATGCAGAGAAATAGAGTTGCATATGTTGTGTACCAGGTCGGATTGGAAGTCACGCAAAGGAGACAACATATGACTAACAGACGGAAAGAAAGAAAATGATATTCTACAGACCTAATTTATCGGAATTTACCAGTCGCCCCATCCAACCGGAATTAAGGACAGAATCCGCACATCGAGGAAAAGTTAAGCCACGGTTCCAAGTACGGGCTCAATTATTGTGACAAGTAGATTCCCATATATATCTCCCTGCTCAGCCTATCTGAGCGTCGTATTATCAGGCTGAACGGATCTAAGTAGGTCAAGATTTGTCAAGTCTATAAATTTCCTAAGTTCAACTCTCCCTAGTCAAGTCCATTTAAAAAATTTTCGTGCCTACCAACGCATCAAACCAGAGCATAGACCCTTCAACTTCGGGTACGTTACGCAGACTCAGGTTGCCTGTTATCACTTTATCATATCACTTCCCAGAACATCTCCCTCAAGCAGCACATTTCATAACCAACAATTTTTTTTGATTATCTGATTTTCTAATGTTTTTGGATTTTTAAAATTTTCTAATTTTTGTTTTGTTTTTATTTCTCCCCCTAAATTTGTGCATAAGAGAGAAACGAAAGTAAATGCGCAAATTTAAACTATGCTAAAACAAAAATTAGTCTTTAAAGCGAATCAGGTTAAGAAAAACTCAGGAGTATAGAGAAGAAAACGCAAACCGTAAGTCACCGATTGAATTTGCATCAAGAAGGTCTGAAAACAGCACGCGTAAACTCAGAACAGATCCGAAATTTTTTCATGTCGTTAAGCACAAACCTCGTTTGTGATCTCTTCCTTTCTTCCTTTCCCGCCAAGGACACATACTCTCAAATAATGTTCTGAGTACTGTACAGTTGAGAGCTGTCTCCTATCATGTGCCTGGAACAGCTACTACCAACAAACCGAAGTCTGATGATATGCCTCCATAGCTGCTCCGACACAGAGCTGGATTAGTTGGTCTTTGGAACCCAGTCCATTTTGAATCTGGGTCGACCTTTGTCATCGACACACGATACTTTCTCCCATGACATGTCCAGTTTATCACAAACAGAAGACATATAAATATTAGAATCGTTAGTTGATTTGGGAGATTGAGCCTTTGGAACCCATTTGTAGTTGGGTTTAACCCATTTCTTTTTCGATCCGATGGGTGGCTCAGTACTTGCTTTTGAACTTGATGTCGGCCGTTGAGATGACTTTGATTTTGGCTTCACGGGAGCATCTCTTGGATTGGACTTCTTGGCCGACATTCCCTTCTTGTTCTTGGGATTTAGATTTTTGGCCTTGTGGGTTTGATTTTTGGCCTTGTGCGTATTCCAGTCACCATTGTCTGAATGTGACCTTGAGGGGTTTCTTTTAGAAAACCTCCCTCTTTGCGAGTTTTGCCAGCCTTGTGCATAGTAGGGAACGTATGCGCGATTTGGACAATTTCTGGCAATGTGTCCAGGTGTTCTACAGTGAAAGCATGTCTTTTTCTTCACTGTGGAGTTGTTTCTTCCTACCCCTGGTGGCGTGTCCATGCCTTGTCTCTTGTTGTTCCCACATGCACACTTGCAACAAGAACTCTGTTGCGTTGGAATTGGTTGCCTGTATTTCTCAACGGCAGGTTGATTAGAAGCAGTTGAGTTCGAAGCAACAGATTCAGAGTTCAAGGAGATGTTGGTTTGTTCAATGGTGTTCTCCTTGTTCTCATCCTCTGCTATTTTACCTGCACATAAAGTAGAAGCATTAGTATCTTCAACTTGAATACCTCCTGACACAAATCCAGCTGGTTTTCCATATCGAAGATGTGCCTCCCTGTCAATTTTGTCCTGTGTCATAGGGATGGATGTGTAGTTATGATTGAAAGGTGGAGGAACACTATCATACCCTAGACCCTTGGTTTGATTTTCTTTGAATTTTAATTCGGTTTCATAAAAGGACTCAATTGTCTTACTTGACGCAGTGTAATTTTTGAAACTAACATCTGTTTTTCCACACTTTATTTTCAAAGCGTCAAGTTCTTCAGTTACAGCATCAAGTTTTTTCATAATGTGATCATAATTTTCACACTTGTTGCTGTAATCTTCTTGTAATTTCCGGAAATCCTTGATTTTGGTTTCTAATTGAGCTTTTAACGGTTTTTGTCATTTCCTAAGAGTATAGCCTTCGTATTTGAGGTCCTCATTTTCTCTTTTTAATAAATCAATTTGTTCGCGAAGAAATTTAATCGTAGCTTTACAAGATGGAGTACAGGAAACTTAATTTACCGGAATTGATGTGGAACTCATTTTTTTTTTCTTTTTTTTTTTTTTTTAATTTTTTATATATATTTTTAATTGCCCTTTGACTTATAAACCGAGAAAGTCAACCTTAAAAGTCAAATTTAAAAAGTCAAACCCAAAATTCAAACTTGAAAAGTCAAACCGAAAAGCCAAATTTGAAAAATTAAAAGTCAAACGAGAAAGTCAACATTTAAAGTCAAAGGTCAACTTTTAAAAGTCAAAGTTAAAATTTTAAGTAAAAAGTCAAAAATAAAAGTTAAAATTTAAAAACTAAAATTTTGGTTGAAAATGGAATTTTAAAAAATAAAATTTTGAATTTTTGGGCTGATTTTGTCAAATTGTGAAAGTTTGGAACCGAATGGGAGTCTTTAAGAAGAAAAAAATGGGAGTTAAATAACAAGATTTAGGCTAGAAGAGATGGTAAGTCGCTTGGTTGTTCGACTAAGGGACCCGGGTTCGAACCCCGGCAGCCCCATTTCCCGTTTTGTTTTTCTTCTTAAATGCGAAGCTGCTGTGCGAATGGTTGCGAAGCGAGTTTGTAATGCGATGACGAGGGCGAGGACCGAACACCGAGACCAAGCCGCACACTCCGAGGCTGCACATCGGGACCGCAGGCGTCCGAGCCGTACACCGAGGCCGCACACATCGAGGCTGCTGAGCCGCACACCTTCAACCAGCCGCACTCCTTCAACCAGGCAGCACGCCTTCAACAGATTTGCGAAAAAAACGACGCTTTTCATCTTTTTTTGCTCTAAAACTCGATCAAAAACTTGTTTTTATGAAAAATGCAAAGAAGTAACCCCTCTTATTTTTGCGAGGTCTATCCAAAAATGCTATTATCTTTTCAAAATAAGATCAAATAAGCTCCAGAGCTAACCAAATTGATTGATACAACCAAGCTTTGATACCAATTGTAAGTCCCCAAAATTTACTTGTGTATCAATCAGATCCAATTGATGGTGCGGAATCCCAATCAATTGGATGATGTCAGATCAAATAGAAAAGAAGGAGAAGAAGAATACCTTGAATCTAATGTAATGATGATATGATTGATGCTCCTTACAATAGATTCTCTCTCTCTCACACACACTTCTTCTCTCTAACTTTCTCTCTCTTGTCTAGCCTTCCCTCCTATTCTAACTGTACACTCACATGCACTCCTCTATTTATATGGACCTCGCCACACACATGTGTACAGCCGCACACCCTGTGTACGGCCGCACACAGGGTGTGCAACCGTACACACATGTACAGCCGTACACACAAACCGCAAACACATACAACATTACATAAAAATATATTTTCCTAGAAAAGCAAAGTATAAACCATATTTTTGACCCAACACATGCAGAGTTTTAATATAATCTATACAAGCTTGAGAGCATGATGATAAACTTACCTTGGTTGCATTAGGTTCATGAGAAGAGGATACCATCAAAGCAAACTGTAGCTCCATCATCTTATCTTCAGCTGCCACAATCTCTGCCGAGGCATCATCATGAACTTGTGCCAGGTGGGCAGTTTCAGGTCCAGACAGGTTCATGGCTTGCATCTGATCCTCCCAGTCAAATGACTGAGCGACCATAGCCTTCTCGTTGTTCATTTGAGTACCACTTCGATTTTTTCCGACTGTAACAATTCTCCTATCATTATTTAGTCGTTTGTCTGGCTGTGGACAATCATGAGCAAAATGCCCTGGCTTGTGGCAGTTGAAACATCAGAGCTTTCCCTTGCCGAACCCGACCTTCTTGTCAGCACTCATCCCCCAGTTGTTCTTTCCAGTCTTTTTGGCAAACTGTTTCGCTCTAAAGACTGCCATGGCAATTTGCCATGTAATATCCATCTCCTCAACATCTTCAGGGTGAATCTGATCAAGATCAGCAAATGATAGTTGGGGTGGAAGATCCCCAGCTACAAGTGCATTGTAGCAATTGACAAGCCCCAAAGCAAGTGCAAGATTCTCATCACCCTCCTTTCCCTTTGAAGAAGAAGCTCCAGTTGAGGATGAAACAGCTTGAGAAGCTATGAACGATTGACTCTGCGAGAGGGGCATGGCTGATGCAGAGGAAGCTGATGGACTTTGGAAAGTTTGAATCTGAGCTTGCGGAGGAAGCTGATTAAAAGATGAACCTGCAGAGGGAAGAGAAAAAGAAAAGGATGAAAGAGCATTGTTAGAGGAGATGCCAAGATTCGTAGCTGAATATGAGTTCACATGGTTAATTTCCTGCTACTTGTCATCAATATCACACGCCTTGATGACTGCCATCACTTCAGCTAGGGAGAGGCAGCTGAGATCCTTAGTCTTCTTAATGACAGCTACATTCATGTCCCAAGATTTTGAGAGAGCATTTAGTAGCTTCTTGTTTATCTCTGACTTTGTGTAGAAGATCCCAGCCACAGTCATTTCTGTATTGAGAGTTGTGAACCGCTGCAATTGTGCTTCAAGAGTCTCTCCAGGAACATAATTAAACATATTAAAATGTTGTCGCAGCATGTCTTGGCGACTCTCTTGCATGTCTTAGTTCCTTTCATACACCTTAATTAGAGCTTCCCACAAAGCTTTAGCAGACGTATACTCTCTGAACCCTTGAGCAATATTTGGTGACAGGGCCATGGTCAAGATGGCCAACGCCTTCTCCTGCTCTTCCACACTCTCAAAGTCTTCATCAGTGTAATTCTCTATCTTCTTGTCAACCACTTGCCCCGCAACTATAGTGGTTATTCTGACTGGATCCTTGATGACGCTTTTCCATATCTTGAAGTCTTTCATTTTTATGTACTTCTCTATTCCGTACTTCCACTCGGGAAACCCATCAGCAGACATTAACCTTGGGATTTGTGTAGTGGTGCCCATGACATCATCAAGTTCTTGAAAATGAGTTTGACTTTGAGATTCCATTTTTATTTTTTAAGAAATGTGAAATAAAATAAATTAATTAAGATTTAAATTAAATAAACAATTCGATTTTGCAGTAAAAGTGAGTTTACTGCCCAAAATCGGTTTGCGGCCGTAAACTCGAGGTTTGCGGTCGAAAGGGAATACAACCCAAAATTCACGGTTCAAGAATACGGTTGAAGATTCACGGTCCAAGGCTTTACGGTTGAAGTATACGGTCCATGAACTTTGATGGGATTGCGGCCGTAAACCGAGATTACAGCCGTAAGCTCGAGCCGTAATCAACAAGTTTTTCAGTTTTTTCGATGACACTAAAAAACCTTCTGCAGAAAAACACGAACTTAATCTTTAGCCAACAAGAACTCGCTTCAAAAACGATTGTAGAATGCCTTTGATGCTGGTCCTGCTCTGATACCAACTGTAAAGTCCAAATAATGGATCCTACCAGAGATCAACAACAAACACAATCACACAAAGCAAGAATAGAAACGAAAAGAGTATAAACCAAGCTTGCACATGTTTTATATCAATAAACGTCTGGTACAACTTGATGAAAAGTCGTGAACACAAAGGCATCAACAACTACAAACATCTGACTAACCCTCTATTTATAGGGATTATGACCGAGAAGAGTTTATGGCCGTAAGGTGTTTACGGCCGTAAACTCATTACAACCGTAAACTAGACAAAAGCACACTACTAACATACTCCCTACTATTACATTGTAATGCATAGACCAAAGCACTAATTTGGGCCCTTCATAACTGCGACTTGGAAAGTAGCGGCATCCATAGGAAAAGCAGGGGTTTCGTTGGCTATCTCTGGGTGACGACATGATTCTGTTACACGAAAGGAAAGGAGTTCGTGAGTTGTTATGGTTGAGCCATTATAGGTTTGATTCTGACTAAGAGATGAATTATTATACGTGAAAACTAAGCTTATACACGTTATAATATAATCAAGATTGGGCGGATAATAAAATGTGGGATTGTACTTTAGTCCCACATCCTAACGAGGAAAAGAAACTAAATTAGAAATCTCACATTCTATTGTCTACCAGGTCTTCGTTATGTATAACTCGGAAATGTATAAGCGAGGAAAGTCATATTAATAATCTTCTTATGAATCCCTTTCGATGAAATAGAATTCCTAGTAAAGGCTACTATTGACCATAGATGTACTTCGATCGTTCAATGGAAGAGTAAGAGTATGCTCTCGAAGGTTTGACCTACATCCCCATGATGCAGTCCTAGTAAGGAGTAGAAGTAAGTTTGTAGAGTGGTCTCAAGACGTTTGTCATTCAAGCCTAGGTACTATAGGTTGGTGGATAATATGATCCAACCTTCGAAAGAGAATTGGAAATGTTTCCAGAGTTAAATTACTATAGTCCAATGGCTTGACTAAAGAAAATTTCAAATAGACTCCAATGAAGGTAATTGAACAAAGAGTGACACGGAAGTTAGTCGACTGTCAATATCATCGATGTTTAAGATGTAATAAGTTCGGGAAAATTGACCTTGTAATAGGTCTTACATCACATCTGGAGTAGAAAAGTCTGTGACAGCATAAAGACCTAACTAAAAGTACTTACAGTACAAGGTAGTCACATAGAAAAGTGCTACACAGAACATAAAAAGGAACACGATTATTTAAAACAAAGAAGGAAAGTAAAGCATCTCCTACTGGCGATGGTCACCCCTATGGCGAACCCTTAGTTTAGCTAGTTGACGTTCCATATCAAGCAGGTGTCTTTCGTACACCCTCTGGCGTACTCGAAGCTTTATAACTTCGGCTCGAGTTTCAGCTAGTGCTTGTAGCAGGGTCTCATGGTTTCTCTCAGATCTCTCACTTGTGTGATCAAGGCGATTGGTGCAAATGGTATGCATTCTTGCATTGGCATTAACCTCTTCGATACGTTGGAGAGTCATCCTGCCCTGAATTTCGTTTCGGGAAACTCTATGGATCATGATTGGTAGAACTCTGTCTGCTGAGCTCCCTTCATTTACGTTGTAGAAGCTTCGGTCTCCATTGAACAGCATAGGTTTATCTTGATCTTCGCTCCTTGTTTCCAAGCATTCCACACAAGGAGGCGTCGGTCCATGAAAAACTAGACGAGGGTTAGGATTTGGAAGGGGAGCTACCGGGGGTAGGTCCTCAACCTCAGGTTCGAAGTTATCATTATCCGAAAGTTCTTCAGCATGGTGATCATTCAAAGGGATTGAATGATCATTCTCGGGTTCTTCTGCAAACCATCCAGCATTGCCTTCATTCGGAAGGTTCGGGTTGTTGTGGGGATGAAGTCCAGCCATGTTATCTACGCGAGAATTGGGGTAAGAAAATAATTATTAGACGAACTATCTAGATAATTATTAGATAATCTCCATTAGTTACCTCACTATTTGTAAAGTGCATACCAGTTATATGTAAGCAAAACAGGACAGGTCTTCGAATAAGTGATCTTAACTCCAAATTCACAAGGAATAGGGGTAAAGCAAAAATTTCACCGATTCTAAGTCTATGACATCCTAGTTATATATAACCTCAGTGTATCCACTTAGTAACTATCAACTTAGTAATTAATATTACTTTTAGTTCTCAAGTAAGTAATTAGAGTAACACATAATACTCCCATAGTATTTTAGACTTAGGTTATGTTATAATGTTCTCATTGTGGTAGTGTTGGTAAGTTTTTTTTGACGTGTTGACACATCACAACCATTCTTTGGCATGTGCTAATCACTCCTCGGACCAGCATAGTTGATCAGGCTATACCACTCCCAAGATTGACCATGCATCCCCGAGCTTACCTGTGATATTCAACAATCGTAATACTTTTGTTCTTGTCATTGTGACACGGATTTTAGTATGAATGCATGCACGTATACTTTGTTAAATATTTTATTATTTCAAAGTATAAACTCTTAGTCAGATTATTTTTAATCCCATTGTATTTATAGTTACTATATCTTTTATGGATTGATATACTTAATTCACTATAAACAATGCTTTGATACCAATCTGTCACACCCCAAAACCGAGAATGCCGGAAACATTCTGGGGCGGAGGACATCATGTAATGTATCACAACAATGTAAAATAGTAAACAAGTAACAACATCATCCATTTGCATTAATAGTATATTTTAATTACTAGAGTTCTTTCATAGTATAAGACAACATAATAAATAATCAAAATAAAAGAGGAGTCTTGATTTCTCTGTCTTCACAAAACCTGGTCGTCGTACTTGTCTATTTGTGACCTGAGAATACAAGTTATTTTGAAAGCGAGTATCAGCCAAAAAGCTGGTGAATTCACAAGTATTAATGTGTCTTTGATTTGTAAAACTAGAAAGTAAAGGCTTGTAAACATTTGGAGAAAAGTTTATATAAATATGAACTGTTTGAAAGTAGTTGAAAACGTTTGAACACCCTACCAAATCCCTATGATTTCTATTAGTATAAAAAGTAGTCTTCTACCAAGACCTAAGTGTTTTGAAAGTAGTCTTCTACTAAGACTAGACTGTTTTGAAAGTAGCCTTCTACTAAGACTAGAATGTATGCCTATTGATATTACTTTCTACCTCATCGATTATGTGAATGTGGCACATGGTAAAGGTATTAATAATATATTACCCGGATTTTTAATCCGTTTGCGATTGTCGTATGCAAAGTGTAAGTACTATAGTATTTGTAATAAGTGACTACTTTGTACTAATTTGCCTTAATTGAGGGTTAAGGTATAATGTGATGGCTAAAACCCATACTATACGCTCTCTATCAGGAGATTCTGGGAACCAAACACAAACATTCATTTCTGCAAGTCGTGAACATCCACATTACTATGATCATGTATACCCAATATAACTATCACAAAGTATTAGTGATTCATTGGTTTAGTTAGACCCTGTACTTGTTCCATGCTATAGCACCTTGTTATGTCTGTTCTGTTATCGTGTATTGTAAGTGTAATCGTGTAAGCGTATCTACGTAAGCGTATTCATGTAAGCGTATCTATGTAAACATATTCATATAAGCGTATCTATGTAGACGTATTCATGTAACATGTAACGTATTAGTATAGACTCATGAATGAACTGACTCTTGTATGATTCCTTGTAATTGGAATGGTAAGTAGTATCACCTAACTATGCCTATTATAGTTACTAGTAATGTACGTGTATCACCGAAAGTATACCTTTTCTACACAAAGATATTGAACTAACTACTGGAACTTGTATGTCTATATATGTATACATGATATATAACTAATATTGAGACGACATTCGGACGAGCAACCGATGCCCTAAGGCCACATACCAACGAGGAAAAGGAAATAAAGCGAGCTAACCGTCCTAAGTTCTTTAAACATTATTTATATAACTATACATATCTAGGCATGCATTTGACAATATAAAAGCATAAAAGAAGTTTTGTAAAACCTTTGAAAACTTTAATACTAAGAAACGATGACTTGATGGCAGTTTATAAAAGGATTTAAAGTATTTTGTTTGATAAGACAGTTTAAGTATAAGGAAAACCTTTGTTTGAAAACACATTTGTAACAGAGTTTGAAAGGAAACTTACAGTATGTAAGATAGTTTGATAAAGAGTTTTAAAAAAGTAAAAACGTTTAAGAAAGTCATTTGAAGAGATCTGTTTGGTAAAAGAGTTAACGTATAGTAAATCCATTTGCATGGTGGTTATTAATCACATGTGATTGATATAATAACTAAACATGGTTCAACTTGTATTCCCCCCATAAAACATTTATAAACATTTAAAAGCATTTAAAAGGTTAATTAAGGGGTATGAACTCACCTGTAGTGAGTGGATCGGGTGGAAGTGTCAGACAAGTGTTCGGTGTCAAGTGAAGACTTAAACGCACACAATGATCATAATAACACATGAAGACATATGTATATATATATATAATTAGTGATTATAACACTAATTAAACATGTATAAACATCCTAATGTGAGGAAAACACTTTGGTCAAAGTGTTAGGAGGCTATCGGGTTGCAACAAAGGAGTGCAAGGCCTTATAAGGGAGTTTATGGTCAATGGACCATGCCTTTGGGAGTTTACGGGCCAGGGAAGTTTACTCCTGGCCATAAACTCTCACTTGGGTCACCAAATGAGGCTCAAAGCTATAATGACTTAAGTGGTTAAGTGTTCCAAGGCTTAAACAAGAGGCTATGTGGGTTTAAGGTCCAAAAATGGTCCTTATATGTGTTTACGGCTTGGGGACCACTTCCCCATGAGTTTACGGCCGTAAACTCATGGTATAAGGTACCATTTCGTGAATTGAAGTCCTTAGTTCAATGGTGTAAGGTTCTATGCTAAAATCCAAGGCTTACTAAGGTGTTAGGGTGTCATTTGCACCCTTAAAAGGGGTTTATGACCCAAGAACATGCCTTGGACGTAAACTCCTTGAATCACATGATTCTTTGTGATTTCTAAGCCCTAAAAATGTAAAAACCTAGTGTACAATGAGTTGGAATAAGAGTACTTACGATCTAGTAGCTTGAATGGTCGGTTTTGGCCAAGAACACTAGAGTGTGTTCTTGGTGCTCTTGGTGGAACTTGAAGATCTACAAAGTGGAATGATTTCACGGATGAAATCATGTAAGATTACTAGTTCATTCTAGATATCAACTAGTTAAGACAATAAAATTACGAGATTTGAAGATCGGGGACGAAGATCGGGATGATACTTGAGAGGATTTGGGCCAAGAGGAGGAAAGGAATGAACAAAATGGCCAAAACTTGACCTTATAGGAGGAGTTTACGGCCCACATGGAGTATACGGCCGTAAACTTCCTTGTGGTGGCCGTGAACTCCTAGTCAAAGTGTTCCAGACTTGTTCTTTGAGCTATATATTCAGTAGATAAACCCCGACACTTATTCCTTAAGTGTACCAGGCTTAGAACGCTCAAATAAACTCCTAATTGTGCTAAAAGATAACAGCAATGAGTTTGAATTTTAATGAAGTGTTTGACTGAACTGGATGGAAAATTTCGGGTTGTCACACAAACTTTAAATATTAAAAGGTTCCTAAAAAATGTAAAAATATCGATTACAAGAGCCAAAAGTGTCAAAATGGCTAAAAAATGAGGACCAAAGTTGCCAAAGTATAGGGACCAATTCAGCCAAAAAAAACATAAAGTCCGTTAAAGTTTTGTGGCCAAACTTTAAATATTAAAAGGTTCCTAAATAGAAAAGGGATCAAAGTTGTCAAACCGTTAAAGTTTTGTGGCCAAACTTTAAATATTAAAAGTTTCATAAAAAATGTAAAAATATCGATTACAAGAACCAAAAGTGTCAAAATGGCTAAAAAATGAGGACCAAAGTTGCCAAAGTATAAGGACCAATTCTGCCAAAAAAACAATATAAAGTCCAGGGACTAAAATAGACACAAATTTTAGAAAAGAGATCAAAGTTGTCAAACCGTTAAAGTTTTGTGGCCAAACTCTAAATATTAAAAGGTTCCTAAAAATGTAAAAATATCGATTACAAGGACCAAAAGTGTCAAAATGGCTAAAAAATGAGGACCAAAGTTGTGAAACCGTTAAAGTTTTGTGGCAAAACTTTAAATAATAAAAGGTTCCTAAATAGAAAAGAGATCAAAGTTGTCAAACCGTTAAAGTTTTGTGGCCAAACTTTAACTATTAAAAGGTTCCTAAAAAATGTAAAAATATCGACTATAAGAACCAAAAGTATGAAAATGGCTAAAAAATGAGCACCAAAATTGCCAAAGTACAGGGACCAATTCTGCAAAAAAAAAAAACAACATAAAGTCCAGGGACTAAACTAGACAAAAATTATAGAAGTTCACTATTCATTAGAAACAATTTCCATAATATATATATATATATATATATATATATATATATATATATATATATAAAATGATGCTTAAATTCTTTTAAGAATTCGTTAGTTATGTAAAAAAATTATGGTGTTATAGAGGGATAAAACTATATTCTTTAAAAATTTCTTTAGTTCTATAAAACATTCTTGGTGTTATATAGATAGAATACTTCAAATTCTTCATTTGTATAATGCATGAAATATGTTAAACCATTTGTACTACATGTATTATTTTAAAAAAATGTTAGTTATGTACTTCAAATTTATGTCTTATTCTTCCATTCTCATAGAGTATTGAGAATGTCAATATTAGCAATTTAATTCTTCAAGAAATATTAAGTTGTATAAAGAAATTCGCTATATTGTATTCTTAAAGAATTCACAAACAATAATCTGAGTTTTAAAAAAACAAAAATCAGTAGGTTTTACTAATCATATTAAAGGATATATTAATTAATTTAAAATGGAAATTATACATTTGTATTCTTTTGAAATATAAATTAAACTGCATCCCTTAATAATAATTTATATAAATTATTATCAACCAATTTGATTGTAACATCTTGTTTTGAGGTAATTTAATTTTTACCTTTATATTGAGATTTAATTCATTTTGGTCCTTATAATGTAAGACTCGTGGCTAGGAAGGGCTGATATTGCCACTTTTGGATTATGGGGGCGGAGCCACATATGAGGGCGTAGGTTTTGTGTACGCTGGGTGTACGGGGTGAAGTCCCAAACCCTAATATTTAGGGTTTGGACCCTACTTCGTCATCATTAACTCTCAACCTTTTCTCTTTTAATCAGCCTCCATCCTCTCAAAACTTCCTTGCAACCCTAATATACCTTGTGAAGCATTTCTAAGCTTGAGTGTATGTGTTTTGTGCCTTTGAAGAAGAAGGAAGGAAGTAGAGACCATCTTGAAGGAGTGAAGCACTTTGGATCCAAAATCACACCATCTTTTGGCATCACTTTGAGGTATAAAGTTCTGAACTTGGTGAAGTTTCACTTAGATCTTGTTTTGGGCTTGATTTTAGGTTCTTTTCATCCCATATGTGGTGATTCTTGAGCATAGCATGTTCTTGACCCATTAAGACGTCCTTTTAGAACTAAGGAAGGGTCTTGAGTCATTAAAATGGGGTCTTAATGGTTAGTTTTGCTCCATGCATTCTTTAGAAGGTCTTACTATATTAAGATGTTGAGTTAAGCACTTAATGGACATGAAAAGTCATAAAGTTGGAACCCCAAGTGACGGAGAATGGGTTATCTATGGAGAAGGCACCATGGTTGGTTCAAGGTTTTGTTCAGTAGCCAAGGCTTGACAGTATATTCAGCATGGGTGTACGGGTTATCTGGCTTATGTGGTTGATACTCGGGTTGCGTAGAAGACTTTAGTTTCAAAGGTACCAATTTTCATGGAGTTTGCTGATGTGTTTTTGGAGGATTTATCCGTTGTTCCTCCCGAGAGGCAGGTTGAGTTCATGATTGATCTTGTGTCACGTGCAACTCTGATTTCCTAGGCACCATACCGCTTGGCACCGCCTACGATGCAGCAGTTGTCCTCTCAGCTTTAGGAGCTGTTAGGCAAGCAGTTCATCAAAGAAAGCAGTTCGCCATAGGAGTGTAGACACTATTCATTAAGAAGAATGACGGTTTACACCGGATGTGCAATGATTACCGGGAGTTGAACAAGTTAATGGTGAAGAACTGTTATCCCCTTATGCAGATTGATGACCTATTTGATCAGTTACAGGGTGCATCTTGGTTCTCCAAGATCGAGCTGAGGTCCAGGTATCATCAGGTGAGAGTGAGAGAGGAAGATGTGGAGAAGACCGCATTCCAGACTCATTATGGGCATTACGAGTTCGTGGTGATTCCATTTGGGTTCACCAATGTGCCTGCTGTGCTTGTGGATTTGATGAATCGGGTGTACAGTCCGATGCTTGACCAATCTGTCATCGTGTTTATTGATGATATCTTGGTGTATTCCAAGACCAGAGAGAAGCATGAATAGCACCTTCGAGAGCTTCTGGGAGTATTGTGGCGGGAATGGTTGTATACCAAGTTCTCGAAGTGTGAGTTTTGGTTATGAGAAGTCCAATTCCTGAGGCACCTCGTTAACTAGGATGGGCTTTTGGTCATTCCGGCCAAGATCGAGGCTATGATGTAGTGGCAGGTTACGAAATCTCCCTCAGAGATCAGGAGTTTCTTGGGTTTGGCAGGATACTACCGTCTGGCGAGGAAGGGAGTGGATTTTCGATTGGGCCCTGAGCAGCAGTCGGCATTTGAGACTCTTTGGCGAAGGTTATGTGAGGCCCCAACATCGACCCTTCCAAAGGGAATCGAGGATTTTGTCGTATGCTATGATGCATCCATCACTGGTTTGGGGGTGGTCCTTATGTAGAGAGGAAGAGTGATTGCTTATGCTTTATGGCAGCTGAAGCCAAATAAGATGTGGTATCCTACTCACGACTTGGAGTTGGGGGTAGTGGTGTTTGCCCTCAAGATTTTTATACATTATCTTTATAGGGTTCGTTGTACTGTATACATGGATCACAATATTTTGAGATATCCTATGGATCTGCCGAACCTGAACATGAGGCAGTGCAAGTGGCTGGACGTAGTCAACGATTATAACTGTGAGATGCTTTACCATCCGGGTAAAACGAATGTGGTAATGGACTCTTTAAGCCACAAGTCTGTTAGATCTTCAGTTGGAGAGATGTGTATGAGGATATCCATTGATTCTCTGCTTTTGGGTTTGATCAAAGAGGCTATGGTAGAGGGAGTTTGGAAGGAGAATTGGAAGCAGGAGAGGATCAGGGGCGAGATCGAAAAGTTTGTCACCGATAGTCGAGGCTAATTGACCCGGTATGGTCGGGTATGGGTTACAGTTTGGGATCAAGAAGATAGTGCTGGAGGAGGCTCATAAGTCTGGTTTTTCTGTACACCCAAGAGCCACCAAGATGTATCGGGATTTGAGATTGAGCTACTGGTGGGAACAGATCACCACAAATTTAATCACTAAGTTGCCAAAGATGGCCAAGGGTTTTGATGTTATATGGGTCATTGTTGATCGATTGACCAAGAGTACCCACTTTTTGGCCATCCAAGAGAGCTATTCGGCTGAAAAGTTGGCCGATGTGTATGTCTTGGAGATTGTTACTTGTCATGGGGTTCTAGTCTCCATTGTTTCAAATTGATATGTCCGGTTCACTTCTTGATTTTGGCAGAAGTTCCATGAGGAACTTGGCACGATGCTACATTTCAACACAACTTATGACCTGCAGACCGACTGTAACATCCCCTTCTGGCACGTATCATAATCTTGTCCGTTTTGGGCCACTCGACACGAGGACTTCCCAGGAGGTCACCCATCCCGGTACTACTCCCACCCGAGCACGCTTAACTGCAGAGCTCTTATGGCATCTGCTTCCCTCATGGCTTTAAAACGCGTTGTGACAAGGAAGGTATCCACACCCTTATAAAGAAATGTTTCGTACTCCTTCCAAGCCGATGTAGGATCAGGTGCAACTAACCTGTCTGCCTTCACCCCCCATTATAGGTTCGACGCCCCCGTTGAACACATCGACCCGTGCCCCAGCTTTAATCTGTCACACCCCAAAACCAGGATGGCGGAAACGTCCGGGGGTGGATGACTTTCATGTATTGTATCGTAACAGTTGAATAATAGTAAAGAAAGCAAACATGACCATCATATATATAATTAAAAAAGTTACATGATTGTAAGTGTTACATGTTTCAAAAGTTAATTACAATATGATGACAAAAAGACTTGTTTGACGCCTTAGCGCTCCATCCTCAAAAGCAGGTGTTTACCTGTTTTACGGATTTCCTGTGAATACAAGTTGTTTGAAAAAGTGTCAACTATTAAGTTGGAGAGTTCATAAGAGTTAGTTGTGAAAAATAGTAATCCCTTCCGTGAAAAGATGTCGTGCTTGTTTTCAGAAAATCCGATATTTTCTAATAATTGAAATGTAAGTCGTTCACTTGTAAAATAAGGGTGTTTATTCTAGAAAATCCAATATTTGCTAATGAATGAGATGTAATCCGTCTACTTGAAAAATGATAATGTTTATTCCAGAAAATCCAATATTTTCTAATATTGAGATGTAAGTCGTTTCCTTGTAAAAATAATAATGTTTACTCCAGAAAATCCGATATTTTCTAATGAAAGAGATGTAAGCTATAAAAGTTCAAACACCGAAGTGTACCAGTGTTTTCCTTACATTAAAGTAATAATATGTAGTTTTATTCGTATATAAAACTATTTGAAGCCATGTGTTTCCGTGTAAAATAAATGTATTGTCGTTTCACTATGTGAGTTTCTATAACCGTGCTACCCATTAATTGCCTGCCTCGACGTTCTTCAGGCATCAAGATATTTATAACATTTGTCACCCATAACCTACCAGTCTAGCTGTACCTAAAAAATAGCGTGTGGGATCATCAGTCTCGTATAGATCTATACACAAGTATCACGCTCTCGTATCGAAGATTCTGGTTATAAATACAAGACTTGCAAATATACCTCAGTTATGTACGATTGAAGACAACGTCTCATAATTTCCATTCAATGATTGTACGTGTTTTTGAAATGAAAACGTCTGTAAATGACATTATCCCATATTTCCAGGATAACGTTGAAAATGTCGTAAAACAATTATATATGTACTTTTATATAATTTTTACCCGTTGCTCAATAGGTTACAAGGGGTTAAAGTTTTGTAAACTATATTTGTAACTGAAACGTCCTAAAAATACAACCCAAAAATTTTGTTCTCAAATCATTATTAAAATCATAAACCATCCAATTCATAAGTAAAATCATAAATCATGCATCATAAAACATCATAGTATCTATCTCAAATCAAAATCTAATAATGAAACATCATAGTAAACTCCCAGGCTGTGACTGTGGTGTGTGCCATGCGATCATCCCGAGCTCTTCCCCTTGCTACCAGAAGTACCAAAAACCAAAATTGAAATTGTAAGCATGATGCTTAGTGAGCTCCCCCAAACTACCTCATACCATACCCATAACATATCACACATAAATCAACTATGAGACACCGCCCAACTTCATCGGGACGAACCCGACATCGGAATCCAGTCCAGCATCGGGCTCACCCCGACATCAGGCTTACCCCAACATATATACAACATCATGCATAATCACATAATCTACATCGGGCTTGCCCCGGAACATATAACACATAACATATAAACTAACATACATCGGGCTTGCCCTGACATCGGGCCGAAACCCGGTACACACAACACATAACATATAACATATATGAATCACAAAGACATCACACATACATCACTACTTCTCGGGACCGCCCCGACATCAGACCGAAATCCGGAACACATAAGCTGCATCGGGCTAACCCCGACATCGAACCGGAGTCCGACATGCTGTAACTACATAAACGGGCCGACATTGGTGCCTAGGACCCGTTCCTACTGGAGGAAAACTCACCTCGTATGACTGACTGCTGAAAAGCTGGGTGATGAGCATTAATTTCTCTAAGATTGTTTAGATTCATAACAAATTTAGACAAACATAATAAAAGCAAAGAACACAGGACAAGTCAAACAAGAGCTGAATGATTAATATGCTCCACCTCAGAAGAGCTCAATAAAGAATTTCACTTGTAGAGATGTGCTAGGGTTACGGTACAATCAAAGGAAGAATAATTAAGAAGCGTACAGAGAACGATGCATGCATGCATCATATATACTAAACCCTAATGACAAAAAGACGACTGGACAGACCCAGACCGCGATAACAATGGAGCGAGGTAACAAGCCCAATGACGTAATTCCTAGACTCAACAATCTCCCCCCTTTGCGTTAATTGAGGCGAGTGATCATTTCAGTTGAGTGAGAGTGGATTTCTTCACAGTCTTGAACAGCTTCGGTATGATGGTGAGAAGAGTTTGACGGAAGTCAATATACCACTAAAGCATATCCGAAATTTTTTTCTTATCAGCATCACTGTTTTGACTACACCTGTGAATGATGTCAACAATGTGCTCCAGACAAGTAATGGAGAATAGGTGTTTATCATCAAGAGCAAACAAACACTTTTGGCCTTCGACTCTGGTGAACATGACTGAGTGATACTTCAGGTCAATCCTACCCATCTGCATCTTGTTAACGTCGCTTGCCATCCCAATTGGTTTGATTGTAGGCTTCTCCTCAAGGTAGAGGCGATCTCTTGATGCATCTTGGCAACCTCATGAATATAAGAAACTAACATTCGCTTGACATGATCGATGATAGGCTTGTATTGCAATGGATCAGTTAGCAAAATGTTGTTCAAGAGGATCCAGTTGTGTGGGTTTAAGTTCGGCACATCAGCAAGAGAGATCATATGAACCGAGTTGTAAGAGCCTCGGGTCACCTTGAATTTCAAATTTATAAAATTCCCTGCTGGAGTTGGTTTCAATACCATGACCGTTGTGATCTTTTGTGTGCTCCAGGTCAAGTATTGTGGTTGAGAGAATGCGAGATAGTAGTCAATTAATTCTCGGTCAACCTTCGGGTCGGGAGAGGGAATAACGGTGATTAGCTCAAAGCAATGAAACACGAATGCCTTCCGGGTGATAGGCATGTCGAACTGAGAGTCTCTCGAATTTTCACGATCAAACGAGATGACCGGTTCAAGCCAATGAGTGCTAGGAGACTCGATTGCTTCTTTTAAGAGTTTCTCGAACAACCACAAAGGAAATAGAGTTTTTCTACTTTCCAATGCGTCGTGAGCTTCTTTTCGTTTTCTTTCCTTCTCTTTTTCTTGTCTTGCGATGCGAAGATTTTCATCACGCTCTTGGTCATGTTGGTTTCTTTTGAGAGCATCTTCTTCGATTTCTTTATCATCATTATCATCGATTATCGTTTTGCCTTTGTCCTTCACACTAGAACCCGAAGCTTTATTTACCTTCGGTTCAGTGGTGACTTTCGGTTGTGAAGAGATAGGTTTGCTTGTTAGAGGTTGTGTTGGTTGACCCTAACATGCTTCTCCCTTTTGTTTCAGAGGGACAGTAGTCTCCGGAATATTTTCTATACGGCTCAACATGTCAAGAGCATGTCTCAACTTCTCAGCCAAGTGTCGTCGGACAGTGAGAGTAAGAACCGAATCATGTGCCTCAAGGAGATTGGATAGATGAGAGTACACATCACCAACATAGCTTTTGATAACTGCTCTCTCAGACTTGAGGGCATCAATTTCCTTGACTACCTGATTAATCTTCATGGTCTGAGTCTTAAGTTGTGTGGTTTTTAGGGCAAGTTAATCCATGACTTTGTTTTCCAAGGCAAGATCAACCTTGAGTTTATCAAGACGGGCAGTGACTACTGTTTGAAGCTCGGTGTTGTCAGACTTGATGCTTTGGCGTACTTCTTCAAAATGCTTCTTCTCAGCTTGAAGCGATTGGTGAGATTCTCAACAGCGGCATTAACAGTTTCGACATTCTTTTGAGTAGCCGCCTGAAGAGAATCTAGAAAAAGATTAGTATCAGAAATTAGTTTTTGGACATTTTCGGTCGCTTTCTTGCATTCATTTGTTGATTCTTCAACAACAATGGTTGCTTTTTGGCAAGAGGAGGTGGAAGCTTCAATGGCTTTGGTAGCTTTGGAAATAGAGGAGTCATGGTCCTTGACAAAAGTTGCCAACATAGCTTTGATAGTAGTCTATGAGTAAGTCTTAGTTGGAGTGGAAGATGAAGAGGAAATCAGCGTGTCAAGCTTCTCGTTAAGATCCTTTAACTGCCATTTCATTATAGGAGCATCATCATCACCATTATCGCTCTGAACTCTGTAGGGGCTATAATAGAAGGAATCAAAATTAACATCCTCCCCAGTGAGAACGATGTCAGATTCGTTTGAGGTAGGTGGAGATAGAGGTATAGATGTAATTGGGGTTTTGATTCCTAAAGTAGGTGCCCCCGTATCAGATACGTTGACACGAACTTGAGGTTCGGTTTTATGTGTGGTGGTGGTGGTAATTTCGGTGAATAAGGGGGTTGGTATTGGTATAGAAGTTACAGTTAAATAAAAGATTGGAGGAGGGCATGGAGAAATTGTGATAGGAACATAGCGAGTAGGAGAGGAAGGAGGTGAGTTTCGGTTAACCTGTTGAGTTGGTGAAGTTGGAGGCGAAGCTCCTGGAAGCAAACTCTCATGGTGAGAATATTCACTATCACTTGACTTTTGTTTGGGTTGTTGGTTAGAGGGAACATAATCTGAATCACTTGAAGACTGAGCCTTTGGCTTGTGCGCCTTCTTCTTCATCTTTCGCTTCTTAGGAGCGGAAGTAGCTGCTTGTTCTGACTTTCGCTTTTTAGGCGTAACAGCTTTAAAGGATGGTCCTTCCTTATCGATTTTTCCTTGATCAACCTTCTTCCCTCGTTTCGCTGGTTTATCAGCAGCATACAACGATCTTTGTATTTCAAGGGTTAGATGCCTCGATCCCGTAGGAAGAAGCTTCTTGTATTCCCTAACGAGCTTGCTTTCCCCAGAAACATAGTTGTACATAGACTCAGGAATTGAACCGATGAATAGAAATTCGGTTGGATCGACGACTATAATCTTTGTCGTGTGAAAAGTGGAAATAGATGGCATCAATGAGTCTGCCATCGTGGGAATGTGGAATTTCTCCATTGCCCATTGAGTAACTAAGGTCGAAAACCTGCCACATGAGATTTTGGAATGACGAGAAGTCGAGTTTAGGCTTTATACCGGTTGAGTCCAGAGAATAGACCCGTAGTCCATGTTGATCCCATAGTAAAGACCATAGAAGAGAGACATAAATGCTTTTCTTGCCCCATCAAACCTTGCAACCCTCTCCGATAAGACCTTGAAAAGAAGGGTAAATAGACCATTCCATTGTGGAGGAAGGCATGAATTCTTGAATTCCGTCATTGTTGTAAGAACTTTGGTGTACCCCAAACATGGTGAATAGCTGAGTCGTGGTAATCGAATCTGGGTTGATCATGGAGTCATTGAAGATTAGCCTTAGAAATGAGCAAAACCTAACCTTTGAAATTGAAGTCTTTTGATAAAAAAATCTCAAAGAAAATCCTCTGCTTGGCTTTATCGTATGACGCCGATGAATAAACTTGAGAAAGAAGCGGCATTGGGACAGATTCCACCTTGTTTAGGTCAATCATGAGTGGTGAATGTTTGAGGCATTCAACCACCTGAAGCATGTAAGGATCATACTTAAAAGGAGAGAGTTCTATGATCAGGTTTTGATGAAGTGAAGGAGATGAACAATAGAGAGAAATCATCGTTTAATGCTCGAGAGGATTTTGTAAGTGGTAAGGATGTAAAAGTGAGGTGAGAAAACCCTTTATACAATTACCATGAGAGAGAAAAATACACAGTGATGATTGTACGATCTTCTAAAGTGATGCCTGAAAAAGCGTGATTTGACAACTGTTACTCCTAAAAGTGTGTCAATCATGTCAGGTGAGGTGAGAAAAGGAAACAGTTCAAATTCATGTGCCTTTTAAAATCTTATCCATTCACCGACTCTTTGAAGTTAAAACTGTTCAAATTCCCTTTGAAATGTGGACTCACCCTTTCGCTTTACAGGTATTGAATAACTTTCACTCCCAATAGAGTGTAACATCATAAAGTATTGAACTGAAACCATAGATCTGAGAAATAGCCATTAGTACCATGATCCAGATTTGTGGAAAATCATAAAGATCTTTGTGCAAGAGTGTGCCAAAGAAAAAGAAATAAAATGAATTATTTGTGGGATATAAGTGATGTTAATTTAGAGACGAAACAGTGGATCTCGGGCATGAATCTCTTCCTTCAAAGTCTAGAGAGACTTAGAAGTGTCTGTGTGGTTTCCCGTTAAAATACAATCAAATGCTTATTAAGAAGCATTGAAAGGCATCTTTTTAGTATAAGGCTATTAGGGTGGCTTTCGCTTGAATCAAATTACGAAACTTGATATAAGATCGAAAGTTGGATGAAGTACTTGTGAGACCGATGTAGCCTATAAAACAACTAGGTTTGATCATTTTTCAGTGACTTGGTGATATTGTAGAAATCTCAAAAACAAAAATAAACCGGATCATTTGGGTAGAAAAGTCTTGGTGTTAGACAATTTCATAAAGACTGCAAAAAAATATACAAAGATTTCTTGGTACCTACCACTAAATTGGTTTCGTTAATACTTGGGTGAAAACTAGAACATTTGATTGTTCACCATAAATTCATTGTAGGTGTTGGATTTTGGGTTTCACATAGTTCGTGGTGAAACGAAACTATGATCATTAACACAGATGTTGTGTAACCGTAAACCTCAGTGGTAAATTCTGAGAGTCTCAAGGGTTACGTTTATCAACCGAAATGTGATGGAGAAAGGTGTGAAGGTGGTTAGAGAACCGCAAGTACCTCTTCTATGTGAAGGTGACCAAGCAGATAACTCTTGACTCAATATGAGAAGAGTAAGGTAGCTCGTGACTTAAGTGATTTTATCAGCCTAGTTGGGAAGAATCGATTTGTATATATCGAATCAGTAAGGCTTCACTTGAAGTCTTTGAGGCTTTGAACAACATGCAACAACATGCTTCTAGGGACACTTAACTAGTACAAAGATAAAGAGAGTTATACCTGACCCAAGTCCATCATTAGAAGTCGTCCTTGAGTCTTTTCAGTGTGATATTTTTGGTATTTTGATTTTGTTTGTTAAAAAGAAAAGAAATAAAACTAAACGCAAAATAAAATATTTTTGATCATTTTGATTTTTCTGAAAAATAACAATAAAAACAGAGAAATGAATAATTTTGGATTTTATGATTTTTCTGAAAAGAAATAAAAACAGAAAAGAAAATATTTTTGGATTTTAAGATTTTTCTGAAAAGAAATAAAAACAGAAAATAAAATATTTTTGGATTTTATGAAAAGACATGAAAAACATAAAATGAATTGAGAAAAGATTTACGTGGTGTACATAACATACAATTGAAGCTTCACCTTTGGAGTGATGAAGCGAAATGGAGAGAGCGTTCGGTTCATTTTGGTTCCCGGGAAATCTGGAACCGAAATAGACCGAGCGTTCGCTCTATTTCGCTTGTCCAATTCTAATGAGGCGAAAAGGGTTTCGGTATTGATTCTGCTTCCATCATTCCTAAGTCTTGGAGTATTTTATTAAAACTTGCTTTAGGTAAGGCTTTCATAAAAATGTCAGCTAATTGATCAACGAATCGAACAAAGTGGATTTCAATGTTACCATCTTCTACGTGATCCTTGTTGAAGTAGTATCTAAATGCTATATGTTTCGTTTTTGAGTGTTGCACTGGGTTGTAACATATTCGAATAACGCTTTCTGAGTAACAATAGAGGGGAATTTTCTTCATGTTTAGGCCATGTTCTCTAAGTTGACTTTGTATCCATATGACCTATGAAGTGCAAGACGATGCGACGATGTATTCAGCTTCAGCCGTAGAAAGAGACACGCACGTTTGTCTCTTGGATTGCCAGATAACGAGTTTTCCATCAAGGAATTGACACCCGCCAGTTGTGCTCTTTCAGTCTAGACCATATCCTCCAAGATCGACATCAGAGAAAGCTTGAACAAAGAAGCCAGATTCGCA
Organism: Lactuca sativa; assembly: GCF_002870075.4. Taxonomy (NCBI): domain Eukaryota; kingdom Viridiplantae; phylum Streptophyta; class Magnoliopsida; order Asterales; family Asteraceae; genus Lactuca; species Lactuca sativa. The sequence continues at coordinate 191,091,205 of NC_056629.2, forward strand.
GGGTACCAAAGATCGAGATATGAGGTTCGCTTCAAATATCTGAAGATATTTTTCATAGCCACCATATGAGGTTCTCGTGGATTGGATTGGAACCTGGCACAACAGGATCCAGAAAATATAATATCTGGTCTACTAGCTGTTAAATACATTAGAGACCCTATCATTTGACGATAAAGAGTCATATCAGCAGCTGGTTTCTCCAGAGATGGTGTTAGCTTCGTTCCGAATACCATTGGAACCTTTACTTAAGAATCTCCCATCATACCGAAATTTTCTATTAGAGTGTTCATGTAAGCCTCCTGATTAATGAATATGCCTTCGGGTCCTTGTCTTATGTTCAGTCTAAGGAAAAAGTTAATTGGACCCATTGAGCTCATCTCAAATTTAGTCTCCATCAACTTCCAGAATTCAGTCGTTAAGCTAGGATTCATAGAACCGAAGATGATGCCATCGAATTATATTTGGATGATCAATAAATGGTTACCCTCTTTCTTGCGAAAGAAGGTTGGGTCAACCGGACCTTGTTTAAATTTAGACTTTTTTAGAAAGCGAGTTAGTGTTTCATACTAGGCTCTCGGGGCTTGCTTCAGACCGTAAACAGCCTTGTCCAGAATATAACAATGATTAGGATACTTCTCATTCACAAATCCAGGTGGTTGCTCAACGTACACGGTCTCTTCTAGTTCTCCATTCAAGAACGCACACTTGACGTCCATTTGAAAACTTCGAAATTCTTGTGAGCAACATATTTCAGAAAGATCCGAACTAATTCCAACCTTGCTATAGGAGCGAAGGTTTCTTCATAATCTCTACCTTCTTCATGAGAATATCCCTTAACCACTAGCCTTGCCTTGTTGGATATCACGTTCCCTTATTTTTCCATCTTGTTCCGGAATACCCATTTTAATCCAAACAAAGATGCATCCTTTGGTGTAGGAATCAGTCTCCAGACTCGGTTTCGTTCAAACTCAATGATTTCGTCTTGCATAGCATGTACCCAATCAGAGTGATCAAGTGCAGTGTTAACTGTTTTCGGCTCAATCTTGGAGACAAACGAATTAAACATGCAGAATTCCACTTGAGAGAATAGAGCTGTTTGCTTAGCTTTCAGTTGAGAGCGTGTAAGAACTCCCTCAGATGATTCACCAATAACTTTAGTTATCGGATGATCTCTTGTCCATTTTGTGAGAGGAAGGTAGTTAGGATCATAAGTAGGATCCAATTCGGCATTGACTTCTTCTTCAAATTCTGACTGAGTGTCGTCATCATTCGTATTACCATTCTCCCCTTCGAATGATGAAACAATTTCAACATCAGGTTCAAAATTCTCCCCCTCGATTGGACTTTCATTGTTCATTGTTGGAGATGGATTCTCCCCCTGGAAAGGAAAATTAGGTCCCTTAGATGTAGACAAACCCTCCCCCTGGAAAGTGGTGTGGTCCTTTGTGGGTTTGCTTGGACCTTGAGGTTTGCTAGGATGTTGAGGTTCGTTTTCCATGGCTTTTGCAACTTCGTTGATTATCTCCTTCAGGTTGTCAATCTTGTTATCAACCGCTTTCGCTTCAGAGAGAATTGCATTCTCCGGTTCATCAAAGAGCAACATGTACTCTTTAAACATATTTGATATAGGAGCCATGACTTGACCTATTTGTGGAAAGATCTCCTCCATTGGAATTTCGTTGGATTGAAGTTTCTTCACGTAATTGTCATAAAATGTAACATAATAGGTTTCTTCTATCTTCTTTGATCTTTTATTCAGAACCGTATATGCCTTGGAGGTAAGAGAGTAGCCAAGAAAAATGCCTTCGTCTACCTTCACATCGAACTTGCTTCGGTTCTCTTTAGAGTTAATGATGAAGCACCTGGAACCGAAGACACGGAAGAATTTAACATTAGGCTTGCAATTATTCAGAATTTCATACGGTGTGATAGAAAATTGCTTATTGAGGAAGGTTCAGTTTTGGGTATAGCAAGCAACAGAAATCGCATCGGCCCAGAAATAAAGTGGAAGAGAAGCGAAGCTAAGCATGGTTTGGGCGACTTCACACAACGAACGGTTTCGCCTTTCAACTACACCATTTTGTTGTGAAGTATAGGGAGCAGAGAAGTTGTGAGACACTCCCTTCTCAGCAAGAAATTCTTCAAACTCTTGGTTTTTGAATTCCAACCCGTTGTCACTTTGGACATTTCTAACCACCTTTCACAGATGAAGCTCCACTTGCTTTATAATGTTTTTGAGCTTAGGAGTCGCCTCTGATTTCTGTTTAAGAAAGAAAACCCAGGTGAAATGAGAAAAATCATCAACTATTATGAGAATGTACTTACTACCACCGATACTTTCTATGGCTGATGGACCACATAGATCGATGTGTTGAAGCTCAAGAGGTTCGATGATCTTTATGTTAACACATGTAGGATGACTCTTCCGGCTTTGCTTTCCCGTTTTGCAAGCAACACACAAATGTTCCTTGTCAAACTTTAGAAGTGGCAGTCCTCGCACATGATCACCAAGAACTAGCTTGTTGAAGTCTTTGAAGTTAAGGTGAAAGATTCTTCGATGCCATAGCCAGCTTTCATCAGAATGAGCTTTCGTTAGAAGACATACAACAGGATTCCCTCGTATCGAGTTTAGATTTAATGGATACATTTCGCCTTTGTGTTGAGACTTCAACAGAACTGTCTTAGTTGTCTTTTCAATGATTTCGGGTACTTCACCATCAAATGAGACCTTCAGGCCAGTCCCTACAGCCAATTGCGAGACACTTATGATATTGTGTTGCAATCCTTCCAGGTAGGCCACTTTTCGAATGGAAAAATCTCCTTTCGTTATCATTCCATAGCCTTTTATTGTGCCATATGAGTTGTTTCCATACTTGACACATCCACCATCTTTTAGAGCCCGAAACTCCCTCAGCTCTTCCCTTCTCCCTGTCATGTGACGTGAGCAGCCACTATCGATATACCATTCGCAGTCAAACTTCTCGTCACTGATAACCTGCAAAAATCAAGCAGATTTAGGAACTCAAAGTTGTTTGGGTCCACGTGAGCCTTTTACAGAACATGGAATAGCAATAGAAAGATCAACCAAATATGTTCTTTTTATTAAAGTGGTTTCGTCTTTCCTTTTGATGGTGAAAACCTTAATTTTGTTAGCTTTCGTTTTGTATGAATCAGATTGTAGAATTGTATTTTGATTCTTAACAAACTTGTTCTCTTGTTTCCTAGGGTTAGCAGACGTCTTCTCCGTTTGCATTTCGTATTCTGAGACGATCTTGCCTTTTCCCTTGACATCCTTGTTAGGATTTTGCTTTGGTTGAGAATGAGGAGGATGGGATTTAGGACCGAAACTGGTCTTTCGGTTCTTGTCACTACCAGATTTGGGACTGAAACTGCTTCTTCAGTTTGTTCGACTGCAAGAGTTGCAGTGGAACCATTGATCTGAGTTTGTCTGTGAGCTAACTTTCACTTTTGAATTAGACACCTTTTCTTTGCGAACATAATTGGAGTTTTGGGATTGCCAAAACTGCTTCCTTTCACTGAGATTCTTTTGATATCTCCTATTTCGCTGGCATTCTTGTTCAACAAGCTGCTTTTGAGACTTGTGAATGTTTACCCTTGGCTTCGGTCTCTTTGCATGAGTCTCACTCTTCAATGAAGAGCTTTTGCTTTCCGCCTTCGTAGGTTCTCTTTGAATTTCTTTAGTACCACTTGTGCTTGGTACATCAAAGCGTGTAGGCTTGTTGAGTGGTTCTTCCACGTATCTGTGTTTGACTCTCCATGAAGTTCTCTCTGATAAACCGACAGTTTCATCTGCATTGTCAATTGGGGCGGACAATAAATATTCATCACAACCACCAGCATTGTCTTTGTTTACCAAGGTTGTAAGTTCGGTTGTGCATTTATGAGTAACTCCTATTGTGGCGTATACCTGATTTGGTACTGTTTGTACTTTTTGATATACCACAACCATCTCTTTCAGAACTTTGGATTTATCTTGGGATATTCGAGTGAACTCAACTGAATTTTAAGATATAAGACCTTTGGTAGGTTCGGTTTCGCTTTTGACAAATTCTGAACCGTCAACTTCATCCTTGTAACGCCATAAAATTTCAAATAAATTTTCACATTTTAAAAACAATTCAATTCATAATATTATAAAACACATTGTTCTTATAATCCACATAAGTCAAAATCCCAAGATCATAACATATCAATAAAATTCCGTGTGTGTGGGTGTACTGATCATGTCGGCGCCTTCCCGTGATCCTCACTAGTACCTGAAACACATAACACAAAACATTTTAAGCACGAAGCTTAGTGAGTTCCCCAAAATACCACACATAACACATACTAGCCACTCGAGGCTATAACTCTGCGGGCCCTTGGGCTCTAACTCTATGGTCCCTCTGGTCCTAGCTCTGTGAACCTTCCGGTTCCAACTCTGATATACTCTAATATACACACGGCATAAATCACATAGAAATAATGCAGTGCAACACATCACATAAATAGCATACAATAACTCTGTCACATAACTCTAATTACCACTCAAGGTAAACTATAGTGAGAAGACTCACCTCGGATGCCTCTGTAATATCTCGCTCGCGTAACAATAATCTAGCCTCTGACTAAACACATAAACGATCATCTCAATTAATAACGGCTCTCTAGGCTAGACTAAATCCTCACACGTCCTCTAAGAAGGATAAAAGACCATTTTACCCTTCAAACAGTTCACAAGAACATTTGTTGACCATACCCTAAAAGTCAACAAAAGTCAACGATCAACCCTTTGACCAGACTCGCCGAGTGCACACTTGTGACTCGGAGAGTTCAGTCATGAACTTAAGTCCTCAAAATCCCCAATGAATCACCGAGTCACTTCCCCAACTCAACGAGTCACCAACTGTGTGATTCATGGGGGAAAACTATCCTACTCGCCGAGTCTATTCTTGGACTCGGCGAGTTCATGCCATGCTCAAACTCAAATGACCTCCTAAGGTTAGATCTGTTCCTCCAATCCATAGATCTAGCCTTACCCGCCACTATAATCACATAAAGGTCTGACCTTTACACTCATGCAATGACCAAAAAGCTTATTTGGGTGAAATAACCCCTAAAATGGCAACCTAGGGCCATATCTCTAATGGAGTAGCAAAAAGCAATGTGGATGGGACTCTCTGGACCTCTTAAAGTCTAGATCTAAGAAGAACTCCACCTTGGGACCTCACATACTCCGAATCCAACCCAAAGAATGCAAAAGAAAACCCTAGATTCAACTAGAACACCAAATACACGAGTTGGAGCTCATATTAGTACCTCTAGTAGCCTCCTCTGATGAAGGGATGATAGATTTGAGCTCCTCAACCTTCCTTGTTTGACCTCCTTCCTTCTTTCTTGCAAAAACACACTTAGAATGATGAAATAGTCTTCCTCTTGCACTACAAGCCTTCTCTCTGCTCTCTAGGTTTTCTCAGGGGTCTGATAGCCACAAATGGTGGCTAAAAGATCCTTAAATAGGGCTCAGGCCCCGGAGAATTAGGGTTTCATTAAACAGCGTGGACTCGCCGAGTCCGCCATTAAATTAGTCCGACCATACGCGATCCTACTCGGCGAGTCTGAGCGCCTACTCGCCGAGTCCCTCTCCAAAACTCAATATAAATGCATAAAATAAGATACATGGGAATCCAGATGTTACAATTCTCCCCCACTAGAATCAGACTTCATCCCCAAAGTCTCATTCCGCAAACAACTTTGGATGCTACTCACGCATCTCTCGCTCCGGCTCCGAAGTTAGCTCAGACCCTCTCTGATGTTGCCACTGGAGCTGCACCAGGGGCACTTCCTTGTTCCTCAAAACCTTGATCTTCCGATCCATAATCGCAACCGATCTCTGAACGTAGTTCAGGCTCACATCCACCTGGATATCCTCTAACGGTACCACCTCCGACTCATCGGCCACACACTTCCTCAACTACGATACGTGGAAGGTGTCATGAATCTAACCTAACTCCGTAGGTAGCTCCAACCGATAAGCTACCCTGCCTACTCTTGTGATCACCCTGAATGGACCAATATATCAGGGACCTAACTTGCCCCTCTTCCTGAATCGGATCACTCCTTTCCAAGGAGATACCCTCAGGAGAATGAAGTCACCAACTTGAAACTCGAGCTCCGAGCGACGCCTATCCGCGTAGCTCTTCTGACGACTCTGAGGTGCCAGTAGTCTCTGCCTGACCTACTGTATCTGCTCTGTCGTCTGGAGCACTATCTCTGTATTGCCCATCACTCGCTGCCCTACTTTTCCCCAGCAGATGGGAGTCCGACACTTCCTCCCATACAACAGCTCAAAAGGTGGCATACCAATGCTCGAATGATGGCTGTTGTTATAGGAAACTCAGCCAAGGGTAAATACGTGTCCCATCTCCCTCCGAAATCCAATACACATGCCCGAAGCATGTCCTCGAGCGTCTGAATCGTCCACTTGCTCTGTCCGTCAGTCTGTGGGTGGTATGCGTTACTAAAATGCAGCCTCGTTCCCAACTCCTCATGAAATTTCTTCCAGAACCTGGAAGTGAAACATACATCTCGATCTGATACGATCGAGATCGTTACCCCATTCCGCGATACCACCTCCCTCACGTACAACTCTGCTAGCCTCTCAGTAGAAGAGCTCTCACTGATAGCAAGAAAGTGAGCGCTCTTCGTCTACCTGTCCACAATCACCTAAATCGCATCGACCCCTCTTGCAGTCCTTGGCAATTTGGTGATAAAGTCCATGGTAATTTGTTCCCACTTCCAATCGAGAATCTCCAAAGGTTATAATTTACCATGCGGACACTGGTGCTCGGCCTTAACCCCGCGACATGTCAAACACCTCTCTACGAACCATGCGACATCCCTCTTCATACAGGGCCACCAATACTCTCTCTTCAAATCTAAATACATCTTAGTGGCCCCGAGATGGATCGAAAACCTCGATCGGTGCGACTCCTCCATCAGAATGGTACGTGCCCCACCCACAAATGGCACCCAAATCCGAACCTGGAAGGTCACAAGCCCCCAACTATCAGTGATGAACTCCGATTCCTATCCGATAACCCGCTCCCTCTTACGGTTCTCCGGTCTCACGGCCTCAGCCTGGGCCCCACGAATGGTGTCTAACACCAGAGTCATCATTGTCAATCTCAAACAAACATCTCGTATCGGGGTGCTCTTTGCCCTACGACTCTGGGCATCGGCTACGACGTTAGCCTTGCCCGGGTGGTATAGGATCTCGCAGTCGTAATCCTTTACCACATCCAACCACCTTCTTCGTTGCATATTCAGGTTGGGCTGATCCATCAAGTACTTCAAACTCTTGTGGTCCATGTATATAGTACACCGGACCCCATATAAATAGTGACGCCAGATCTTGAGGGCGAACACCACAGCCCCCAACTCTAGATCGTGGGTGGGATACCTCATCTCATGAGGCTTCAGCTGCCTCGATGCGTATGCGATCACATGCCCACTCTGCATCAGCACATCACCCAATCCTGATATCGACGAGTCACAATACACTACAAAATCCTCCATCCCCTCCGGAAGGGCTAACACCGGAGCTTTGCATAATCTCTAGCGAAGAGTCTCAAACCCGGTCTGCTGCTCCGGACCCCATGCAAAAGCAACACCCTTCCGGGTCAACCTGGTGAGAGGCACAACAATCTTGGAGAAATCCCTGATGAATCTCCTATAGTAGCCGGCCAACCCTAGGAAACTCCTGATCTCAGTGGGGGATCTCGACACCTCTTAACTCATCACTGCCTCAATCTTGGCTGGATCGACTAATATCCCATTATGGTTAACGAGGTGTCCTAGGAACTGAACCTCTCATAACCAGAAATCGCACTTGGAGACTGGTCCGCCGTATAAACCCTTTCCCTAACAGTCCCTGAAGCTACGAGGATAACTCCTGCATCTCTGGGGGCGCAAGGCGATAGGGCACCTTGGCGATAGGCGCTGCCCCCGTAATCAAATCAATGTGGAACTCTACCTGTCTCTTGGGAGGCACACCCGGTAACTCCTTGGCGAAAACATCCGGGAACTCATGCACTATCGGTACCTCAACGACTGACCTCGGTCTCTCTGAATCAACTCTCGTATCCATCACGTAAGCTACAAACCCAGTACAACCCTGCCGTAGACTCTGCCTCGCTCTAGCAGCCGAATAAAACACTGAACCAGTACGGGTACCCTCGCCGTACACCGTAAGAACTCCCCCACTAGGGTCTCGTATGGTCACCAGCTATCACTCGCAGTCAATAACCGCTCCGAACCTGCTCAACCAATCCATGCCCATGATAACACAGACGTCCCCCATCACAATCGGGACCAAATCAATAGGAAACACAACACCGAAGATCTCGAGTACCCATCCTCGAATCACCTCAGTGGCATACACTACTCTCTAATCAGCTATGGAAACTCTCAGAGGTCGACTCAATGCCTCTCGACTAATACTGATGTGCTGACTAAAGGCTAAAGATACAAAAGACCAACTCGCCACAAATTCAAAATAAACATGAGAAAGAATACATACTCGCCACAACATCAGGCGCAGTGCGGACCACCTCCGCGCTCAACTGAAAGGCTCTCCCTCGTGCCTTTGGTGCCTTGGCCTTCACCGACCGGCTCTCTGTAGCTCTGATAGCAATAGGGGTAAATCCCTGAGATGCTCCTTGCGCTGACCCCTGCAGCTGCAGACACTCTGCCTTCCGGTGTCCGATCTGGTTGTAGTGGAAATAGACTGCGAACCCCTTGGGGAAATCCTTGGCCATATGCCCCTCCTTGCCACACTTGTAGCAAGACCCTGCTCTGCAAACTCCATCGTGACCCTTGCCGCACTTGCCACAAGTGCAGCTCTTCTGGCTCCCTGATCTGGAATGGGCGGGCTTGGCCCGCTTGGCTGCTGGCTGGGACTGTGTCGGTCGCCGATCCCTCCCTTGAGACTCTGCCTCCTCCCTGGCCTGACTCTCCAACTCTATCTCCCTCTTCCGAGCATTTTCCTGAAGCTTGGCAAATGTCCGATACGAGGAGTTCTCCACGAACTCCCGTATATCCCTCCTCAAAATACTCAGATACCGACTCATACATGCCTGCTCGGAAGACATGTGCTCCGGGCAGAACATCGCCCTCTCGTGGAACATCCTGGTGATCACTGTAACAGACTTAGTACTCTACTTGAGGGTCAGAAACTCTTGTGCCAAACGCTCCCTCTCCACTGGGGGAACGTACTCATCATGGAACATAACGGTGAACCTCTCCTAGGTCACCGGAGCAAGCTCAGCAGGCGAATAGTGCGCCGTCACAAACTTCCACAAGTCCTTCGCTCCCAAGCGAAGCTGGTTCAGTGCGAACCGAACCCTCAAATGCTCTGGTGTAGATGTAAATTGTAAAAAGTCAAATATTGTGTATTGTAATGATTCGCATTTTTATGTTATTTTACTAAGTCATTTTCTATGCGAAGTTAAAATGTATAGGCTTAGTATATTTTTTGTAAGTTCCCTATAAATAGGGACTGAGGCTTGAAGAAGAGAAGACGATAGCGAAACACAAAATCTCTCTTCAGCTTATACTGTAATCAGTCTTAATCAATATGAGATCTGATTAATATTTACTTTTCGTGTTCATCATCTTTCATCGTTCAAATCTATCTTTTCTTTTCTAAATTCTCGATAACAATTCTCTTCAATTGGTATCAGAGCAGGATTCAAACTGCATAGATCTGATTTTCGTATAAGAATCATATGCTTTTTGAGTTGCAAAATTTTCCGCGCATTTTTGGTTTTGAAAATCATTTTTGATCTTCAAATTTGAATTGATTCTGTATTTGAATTGTTAAGTCGAGTAATCGATTAGTGATTTGTGATCAATTCATTTGATGAAACTCTGAAATTCATCAAGTTTTCAAGTTTTCAGATATTTTCTGTGTTCATCAATGGCAAACTTCAACATGAATACAATGACTTCTTTCTCTCACTTGCTTGGTTCCTCAACCAAAATTCCGATGTTGATTCCAGAATACTATGATCAGTGGGCTGATAGAATGGAAGATTACTTAAATGGAATTGATGAAGAACTTTGGAATTGTATCGATGGAACAGTACAAGCTCCTGCTAATGTTCAACAAATTGGATCATCCACTACATCTCCTGATGTTGAAGATCAACGAAAACGACTGAAGAATAATGAAAAGAGGTGCATGAGGGAACTAAGAGGTGCTCTACCTCCTGTGGTTTACAATTACATTCGTAGTTGTAAAACAGCCAAAGACATCTGGAATACTCTAAAAGAAAAGTATCAAGGTAGCGAAAAGACGAAGATCAACTCTGTGAAGCAATGTCTTGTTGAACTGAAGGAATTCAGACAAAAGGATACAAAAACTCTCGAAAATTACTATGATCGTCTAAATGAGCTTATGTTTCGCTGCAATAGGTATGGTATCACTAGATCTCTCATGGAATTCAATTTAACTTCCATTATGGGTCTTCGCAAGGAATGGCGAAGTGTGAGCATGATGATTAAGAATCAACAAAGTTTTGATACAACTACATTGAATGATCTCTACAATAAACTGAAAACACATGAATGTGAGGTCTCAAAAATGTATGAAGAATCAAAACTAGCTATTGGTGGTCCTTTGGCTCTTGTTTCAAAGGTATCAGAAACTGACGAAAAAGATGGTTCAGATGAAGAAGGATTTTTGATGAACTTTGATGATGAAGCTGTAGCATTCTATTCAAACAACAAAGTTAAGAAGTTTTTCAAAAAGCCTTTTAATCCAAAAGGAAAGAATAGTGATGCGAAAATGTTGTCACAAGAACTGGAGGGGAGGAGTGGAAGAAAATGGAGAAAATTGATGAAAAACAGAAAAATGCGAATGAAGAGAAAAAATTTAAAGGTGATTCAGGAATTTACTGTCATTATTGCAATGGTGCAAATCATTTCGCAGCTGATTGCATGTTGCGAAAGAAAGAAGAGAAGAAAGAAAAAGTTAAAGATGAAGCTTACTACTCCGAAAAGATTGAAGAATTACGTGCTAAGACCAAAGGAGTGTCATTAGTTGCTAAGGGAGAATCTGTTGAAGAAGAAAGTGGAACTTATCAGATCTGGTCTTCAGGATCTGATGCTGAGGAAATGAGGCATCCCACACATGGAGCAATGTTCGCAAGTTTTGAGGATTGAGAAGAGAACATTTCAGGCAGATGTTTTGTGTCTAAATCCACTGACAAGTCACCCATGACAACCAAGGTACGTGCAATTCTTGAATCTTTTAATATTCCTTTATCTGCTTATGATGCTGAAATTGTTTCATTTGATGATACTGTGGCTTATTTTGATTCTGTTATTGTATCTGCTAGTAATGAAGCTAAGAAATTAAATGTGCAACTTAGTGAGACACGAAGAGATTTAGAAATAAAGAAGAGCAGAGTTGAAAAATTGGAATTGCAAGTCAAAAATATAGATTGTGATAGGAAGAATCTTACTAACGATGTTAGGTTATTACTAGCACAAAGAAACATATATTGTAATTCTGCAAAACGACTGTATGCAAAATTAATAGCTTTACATCATTCTTCTGATATTAGCAAAGAACAACATAGGAAACTTTTACCTTTTCTTGAGTATGAACGTGAAAAAGTTGATGTTGTTTCTTATGATTGCAAAAGCACAATTGCTCAATTTGACAAAATACCTGATGATAGATAGTCTTATGGTATTGTCAAAATTGATGAATTTATGAATGCTGATGAGTTGGTTAACATTGTCAATGAAAGTTTGACAAAGAGTGAACAAGTGAAAATCATAAAGAAAACTGAAAATTCAACTCTTGCCTCACAATTCAATTATGCTGATATTGATGAAAATTCTGATAATATGAGTGAAATCAGTGAGATAGAAGAGGAAGAAGAGGTTGATTGTTCTCAATTGTTAATCATTAATATCACATCTAAGATCAAAGGTAAAGAAATAATAGTTGATTCAATAGTAGAGGATAAAATTGATAAACCTTCAACTTCGCAACATTGTAAATTTGATAATGTGGAAGTTGAAAGCTGGAAATCTGATGACACAGATGTAAATAAAGAAGAAAAGAAAGTTTCAACAGAAACACCTCAAAGGGTTGTGGTTGATCAAGTGTTTGAAGATACAAAAGAATTTGACAAAATTTTAAATGATAAAGGCGCACATTATTTGGAAACTAACACTGTGGTATATCCAAATTTTGTATGTACTGATAAAATCATTTTTCCAAATCAAGTTTTTGTCACTACTGGAAATGCTGAGAAAGTTCATCCTGAGTTCAATAAAATGATTGAAAAAGATAATCAAAAGTCTACGATTGAAAGTTTTTTCGCAAATCAAAGCACAGAAGAAAACAATTTAACCCAAAATCCTTATGTGTTTCAAAAACAAAAATCAGCACAAAAATGGGTGGTTAAAGGTGAAAAATCAAACAAAATTTTTGAAAAAGATGAAAACCCAAAGGTTGAAGTGAAACTAAATTCTCATGAATTCAAATTGATGGTTGGAAATTATTCAACAGAAAATAATGTTTCAAAAAGAAAAGCAATATTCTGGCAAGTTGTGTCTAATGAAAAATCAAGAGATGAAAAAGAACAAATTTCAAAAACATCATCAAAATTTCAAAATAAAAACACAAAAACATATTCAAATTTTCATAAACAAATAAACTCTATTGACAAGGTTCCATATATTCGCAAATATGACAACAATCGAAAATTTGAGAATTCGCAAAAATTTGCAAATAATCAAAAGTTTCAAAATGTTGGCAAATTCACGAATACTTCATCAAGTTTGAAGAACTCAACTCAAGCCAAAATGAAATTTTCACCAAAAAAACCAAATTTTCCAAATCCTTCAATATCAAAACCAACCAAAGTTTCATACACAAAAGGAAAATCTGATGTAAGTACGATCAATCATTGGTTTGAAGGGAAATGAAAGAAATATCAAAGTAGGAAGTTTTCAGAAGAACAAATCAAAAGTGCATTTGATAAGTTCACAAATAATTCTTCAATTGATAGTGCATCATCTCATAATTCGCAAGTTCCAGTTCAAAAATGGAAACCAGTTATCAAAAATGTGAATGTTGTGAAGGATAAGATTACAATCAATGGAAATCCAAAATTATTGAATGATTATATCTCGATATCTAGAACTGATGATGTTGATATAATGAATTCTGTTACAAACAAAGTGAAAACATGGTTTTTAAATTCCAAAAATTTGTTTCATTCTACTAATGATGGACCCAATAAGTCTTGGGTTCCTAAATTTTTTCAATAAATGCAGGTGATATGTGACGAGCAATATGATATGAAATGGTACATTGATAGTGGTTGCTCTCGTCATATGACTGGAAGAAAGGAAAATTTGCGAGATTACAGAAGCTTGGAAAATGCTGGAGTAGTCAAATTTGGAAATAATCACAAGTGTCAAGCGAAAGGATATGGGAAAGTCACAATCGGAAACTTCACAGTAAACAGAGTTGCATATGTTGAAGGACTTCAACATAATTTGATAAGTGTATCACAACTTGTTGTGGGTACTGGAAATCAAGTTGTATTTAATGAAGAAGGAAGTATCATTTCAAATGCAAAGACGAATGAAATACTTCTCAAATCCAAAAGATATGGTGATATGTTTACACTGGACATCAAACCGATTGTGGGAAAACCAACTATGTGTTTATTATCAAAAGCATCTAATGATCTCAGCTGGCTTTGGCATAGAAGATTGTCACATTTGAACTTTCGAAATATAAATAAACTTGTAACTGAAGATTTAGTTCGAGGGTTACCAGTACTAAAATTTGACAATGATTCTTTGTGTGCAGCTTGCGAACAAGGAAAACAACATCGAAAGGGTCATCCGATTGTGATAGATTCAAAAATAGTAGATCCATTGGAACTTCTTCACATTGATCTATGTGGACCATCAACAGTTCCAACAATAAATAAAAAACAGTATATTTTAGTTGTTGTAGATGATTTCTCTAGATTCACGTGGGTATTTTTTCTCAGGTTGAAATCTGAAGTTGCTCAGACGATGATTGATTTTATCAAAAAGATTGAAATTAGTCTGAAGAAGAGTGTACGAAAAATTAAAAGTGATAATGGTTCTGAGTTTAAAAATCAAACTCTTGACATTTTTCTCACAAGCAAAGGCATTTCGCATAATTTCTCATCACCATATACTCCACAACAAAATGGTGAATTTTCCTTCTACCAATTTCCAAAAGTTGTCGAAGATGATGAAGCTATTTTTACTCGTGTGGCTCGTATTCCGGATGCGATGCTTCGCAAAGTTTCTCCCACTTACAAAGTTTTGGTGAGATATTTGCGAAACATCAATACAGCTGATCAGACTGGCGTATTACCAGACGTTGCTACTCCATCGAAGAAGAAGAAGGTTAGCAAGACAAGTGCGAAGGGTTCATCCTCACCAACTGTACAAGATGAAGTTATTCCAACCGAAGAAACTTTATCCAAATCGAAGAAAGAACTTTTACCTTCCAAGTCTGGGGTTCTGAAGCAAATTCGCAAAGCGGAAGTGAGTAGTAAAGGAGTTACTATTTGCAGTACTCCCGCACCGGTGTCTCCAAGAAAGAAACGACAACGGGCTGAAGATGTTGCGAAAAACATGCAACGCACGCTTGTAAAACGGAGAAAGATGGTGATTCGCAATGAATCATCAGATGAAGAAGTTGTTCCAGAAACTCCACCTGTCACATTTATGGTAAATGTTTCTTTACCAATATCTCAAACTTCGCAAATTTCTACTACCATTTCACAAACCAAACCACTCGAAATAGTTCTTACCAAGTCAGTTTCTGAGGAGGTACCTATTTCCGATACGGTTGTCAACGTATCTGATACAGGGGCACCTATCCTGAGTGTTGCATCCATAATACAAACATCTTTACCTATTACCACTTTATCCACCACTTCATCCATCTTTGATCATGCCCTTCAAAACCCATTTACAACACTTTTTCCATCCCAATCACCTGAAAATCCTCCATCTTCGCAACAATTGTCTGATACTGAAGTCGAAGGAAGTGCTTTTGGAGGAATACTTGATGACATTCCTTTTGATTCAGACGAAGAAGATATTCCTGATCATATGCTGATGACAGGAAAGCAGTTTAAAATCCTGAATCAAAAGTTAAAGGCCATTATCCAATCGCAAGCCGATTCTGGTAGAATGTCTTCGATATCAACAATGGAGGTTGATGTTATGATTAAAGGTGCTGAGAAAAGGATCACGGAGAAGGTTGATCAATCCGATAAAAATAATGAGCTCAGAGTTAAAGCACAAGGGAACAATTTTACTTCTGCTGTTCAAGATCTTAAAGCTGCTACAAAAGAACGACATATTCTTTTTGTACAAGACGTCAAGAAAGTTCGTGAGGATGTCAACTTCAAGATTCAGGAATTGAAGTCTGAACTTGCGAAGGATCTTCAGGATGTGCATACGAGACAAGCGAATCTTCAAAAGCAAATTGTGGAGATTTCTTCTCAACTCCACAAGCTCAATAATATTCCTGTTATTGAAGATCATAAAGCTGCAACAATGGAGAAGTTTGATCACCTGATAAAGTTGGTCACTGAGCTTAAATCAGCCGTTTCGCATTCTTCATCATCGCAAATCCTTACTCCTGAATTCTTGTCTCTAAAGATTAATACTTTAGAACAAGCTATTCAAAAGGCTCTTGCTCCACTTACAAATTTCACTTCTTTACATCCGAAGAGTGCTCCACCTGTTTTCACAGGGGTGCAAGAGGGAGATAAAAGTCGAAGTAAAGAAGAAGAGGCTAAAATAGTTGGAAGAGTGATGTCGACTCAACTTGTAGCTACTCTTCCCATTCCTATAAAACCGATTTCTTCAACTACAATCACCACAAAAACAGTTTCCAAGGGAATTGTTATTGGAGAAAACGAAGGAGGTTCAAGCTCAAAACCTCAGAAAGATGTAATAGGAAAAGGAAAATGAATATTGTACGAAAAGTCGAAGGAGGAGTTAAAAGCTGATGTTGAGGCTGAATTGGAAAGGATGAGACAAGTTCAGAGCATCATGAGACAAAGGGCAAGTGATCCTCCCTCCATGAACAAAGGAGATCCTGCGAAACTTTACTCTTACGAAACAATAGAGTCGAAAGTTGTGGGTATGGAGATGTATGAGTTCGAGAAGAAGCCTAAAAGAAGTTACGATATTGCAAACTCAGATCATTGTCAATTGGACTTCCCAATTAACGAAATGTTGTTCATCACAGCTCAATACAAGATCAGTGAGAAATTTGATAATCCGGATGATTATACTCATATGAAAATCAGATTTCATGCTGTTCTGGGGAAGAATCCAGATGAAGTTTGGTCCTTGATGAAGATCAAAAAGGTGCTTACAATAAAGAAGGATGTTTTGTTTGAAGACATGCTTCAAAATTTTCGGTATTTTGTCATCAGAGCTGACAACAAACAATATGACTTCACAATTGCTGATTTTCCATTGATGAACTGCAACGATTTAATTCAAGTAGCTCTGATCTTGAAGCATATGGAAGAAAACAAACTCAAAGGCTCTGAGACAGATGTGTTCAAAGTTGGATTCGCACACGTAAAGACATACATCGATAACTATTTCGATTGTTTGGCTCTTACAGACGAAGAATTAGCGAATGTGATGGGACGAGAAGTAAAATTTCCATGGGAGGATACTTTGACACAATCTGCATTGGCGAAATATGTTGTAGGTGAGATATGCCTGAAACCTTTTGGCATGGTATTTTCGGGAAGAGATACTAAAGGAAAACCGAAGAAATTTCTATTCAAAGCATCAGAGATTGAAAGATATAATTCTTCGCAATATACGCACTTCATTGTACGTATGAACAACTGCAAGAAAAATAACGAAGGAGACAAGAAAGACTTGAAGAAGGTGATCTCCTGGTATGGAGAAGTGCGAAGAACAATTCACTCTGCAATTCAAAAGCTTTTGAGTTGAATTGCATCGACTGTTTACAAAGGGGGAGAATGTAGATGTAAATTGTAAAAAGTCGAATATTGTGTATTGTAATGATTCGCATTTTTAGGTTATTTTACTAAGTCATTTTCTATGCGAAGTTAAAATGTATAGGCTTAGTATATTTTTTGTAAGTTCCCTATAAATAGGGACTGAGGCTTGAAGAAGAGAAGACGATAGCGAAACACAAAATCTCTCTTCAGCTTATACTGTAATCAGTCTTAATCAATATGAGATATGATTAATATTTACTTTTCGTGTTCATCATCTTTCATCGTTCAAATCTATCTTTTCTTTTCTAAATTCTCGATAACAATTCTCTTCATCTGGACATGAGCATGTGAAGAAACACCCCTCAATATCTGAAATCCACCTCATTGCCGCAATCGGATCCTGCGTCCCATCAAACTCTGGTGGTTTTGTGTTGCTGAACTCCTGGAACAGCAACGCATCACCACCCTGCGGTCGAGCCACAACTACAGCTGCAGTGGCTACAGCAACCGCAACATCAGAAAGAGCAGCACATCTCTCATCGAAAGAGTCTATCAACATGGTCTTGATAGACCCAAACATCTCTGGTATCTCTGCCCTGATGGCCGTAGCCACCTCCTCGTGAATGACCCTACAAATCTCCTCATCACTAGCACCACTACTCTCTGGTGTAAGGCGTGTCCTGACCATGATGTCTCTGAAATACAACATAAGAAAATATCAGGGACTCGTTCAAGTAGACTCACACTCGATAACTCTACCCTACTTGATCTCTAATGCTCCATGGATTCTTACTTGGACTGTGCACCGCTCCAGTGTCTTCAGTAGTACGGGCCCAATACTACTTTCCACACTGCATCAGGATACACACCAAGTCCTCCTCCAAGGATCCCAGATTCCAAGTACTCTACTCTCACTAAGCATAGTCTACTCTCCAGCAGATCTCTCATAAGCCTCTCGTTGCTATCTACCTACTCTCAAGCATCTCCTAGCAGCAACCCTTAGTCTAAATCATCACAAATCAGGGGCCACACTTGTACTAATAGAATACCTAGCCTGCTCTAGCATGCAAAACATATCTATTGTCTCATAACATATAACATAAGGGTATTTTGGGAAATCACCATTCGGGCGCTGGCTGATCGTACACACGGCTCCGCTATGCTCTTTTTCAAATTCCTTTACTCTTTTAGAAAAATTTGTTTCACTTTTTGAAAATATCTCTCAAATCCTCGGTTTGAGTTCAGATACGCCCGAAGGTGTACCCGAATCCCTCAAACCAAGGCTCTGATACCAACTTGTAACGCCGTAAAATTTCAAATAAGTTTTCACATTTTAAAACCAATTCAATTCATAATATTATAAAACACATTGTTCTTATAATCCACATAAGTCAAAATCCCAAGATCATAACATATCATTAAAACTCCGCACGTGTGTGTACTGATCATGTCGGCGCCTTCCCGTGATCCTCACTAGTACCTGAAACACATAACACAAAACACTGTATGCACGAAGCTTAGTGAGTTCGCCAAAATACCACACATAAAACATACTAGCCACTCGAGGATATAACTCTGCGGGCCCTTGGGCCCTAACTCTATAGACCCTCTGGTCCTAGCTCTATGAACCTTCCGGTTCCAACTCTGATATACTCTGATATACACACGACATAAATCACATAGAAATAATATGGTGCAACACATCACATAAATAGCATACAATAACTCTGTCACATAACTCTAATTACCACTCAAGGTAAAGTATATTGAGAAGACTCACCTCGGATGTCTCGGTTATATCTCGCTCGCATAACACTAATCTAGCCTCTGCTAAACACATAAACGGTCACCTCAATTAATAATGGCTCTCCAGGCTAGACTAAATCCTCACACGTCCTCTAAGAAGGCTAAAAGACCATTTTACCCTTCAAAGAGTTCATAAGAACAATTGTTGACCATACCCTAAAAGTCAACAAAAGTCAACGGTCAACCCTTTGACCAGACTCGTCGAGTGCACAATTGTGACTCGACGAGTTCAGTCATGAACGC
Source organism: Lactuca sativa (assembly GCF_002870075.4). NCBI lineage: Eukaryota > Viridiplantae > Streptophyta > Magnoliopsida > Asterales > Asteraceae > Lactuca > Lactuca sativa. The sequence goes on from NC_056629.2 coordinate 191,110,335, forward strand.
AAGTCCTCAAAATCCCCAATAACTCACCGAGTCACTTCCCCAACTCAGCGAGTCACCAACTGTGTGATTCATGGGGGGAAAACTATCCTACTCGCCGAGTTTGTTCTTGGACTCGGCGAGTTCATTTCATGCTCAAACTCAAATGACCTCCTGAGGTCAGATCTGTTCCTACAATCCATAGATCTGGCCTTACCCGCCACTATAATCATGTAAAGGTCTGACCTTTACACTCATGCAATGACCAAAAAGCTTATTTGGGAGAAATAACCCCTAAAATGGCAACGTAGGGCCATATCTCTAATGGAGTAGCAAAAAGCAATGTGAATGGGACTCTCTGGACCTCTTAAGGTCCAGATCTAAGAAGAACTCCACCTTGGGACCTCACATACTCCGAATCCATCCCAAAGAATGCACAAGAAAACCCTAGATTCAACTAGAACACCAAATACACGAGTTGGAGCACATATTAGTACCTCTAGTAGCCTCCTCTGATGAAGGGATGATAGATTTGAGCTCCTCAACCTTCCTTGTTTGACCTCCTTCCTTCTTTCTTGCAAAAACACACTTAGAATGATGAAATAGTCTTCCTCTTGCACTACAAGCCTTCTCTCTGCTCTCTAGGGTTTCTCAGGGGTCTGATAGCCACAAATGGTGGCTAAAAGATCCTTAAATAGGGCTCAGGCCTCGGAAATTAGGGTTTCATTAAACAGCGTGGACTCACCGAGTCCACTCATGGACTCGCCGAATTCTCCATTAAATCAGTCCAACCATACGCGATCCTACTCGGCGAGTCTGAGCGCCTACTCGTCGAGTCCCTCTCCAAAACTCAATATAAATGCATAAAATAAGATACTTGGGAATACGGATGTTACAATCCTCTACACATATTTCACTCATATCATTGTCCTCGTCAAATTCAAAAGTGTTTTCCACATTTATCTTGTTTTCTGAACTCAACTTGGTACTCAATGAGTCAAATTTCTACATGGTTTCGGTCTTGATTTTTAATTTATCGTTTTCATCCAATAGGTTTTTAAGCATGTCCTTATGGTCTTTGGACTTGATAAAGGACTCGATTTTGTCCAGACCGATTCTGTAGGCGTCAGAAATTTCATCTGAATAAACAATAGATTCACAGTTATAATCATCGACATCGACTTCGTCCTCCTTTAATTCAAGGAAGGGCAAAATCATTTTGTGAATCTTTTTGCCTATCTCACAATCTAGATGCAATTGAGTAATATTAGAGTATAAGCATTTTGCAATCAACCAAAAAAATATTTCTTTGTTTCAAAAGCTTCAAATTATAACGTTGCAAATAAATTATTTCGTCTTTTGCCGTAACTAACTCCACTTCCTTCTGCTCTATCCATATCCTTCTTTCCTCACTCTTTGAAGACACCCTGCTGATTTGATCAGTTAGGTTAGAAATTGCTAGGCGATTGTGTTTTAGACTACCACTTAAACTAGAAAACTTGAATTTTAATTCGTTTAATTCCTTTTCATAGTTATTGACTGGTATTTTCAGTGATTCGAGGATAGATTGTACCTTCTTGATCAACTGATCACATTCGTTGATCTGCTCACCCATCGGTTTGGCAGCAAAGCACCTGTCTTCTCTTTCCTTCGCCTCCTCACCGTCATCGATTGTGTAGCCTCTGATTTGTGACACTCCGGCAATCACCATTAAGCACCTTTTAGCAAATTCAACATTATCTTCCTTCACCACGAAAGCCCTACCATGCGTAGGTTTGCAAACTTCTTCATCTTTAGAGTCGGTAGACCAGACCTCTACTTGTAACATCCCAATTTTCAAGGCCAAAAATTTCATTTTTAAATAAGTTATTACATAAAACCATCAGTGTAAAAACATTCATAATAATATCTCATGTCAAACCAAAGTGTTAGTAATCAAAATATATTATCATAAAACCATATCAGAGTGTAATCCCAAAGATCTCATGTGCGGATAACATAGTGTGATGCGCTGCGATCAAGCCGACTCCTTTCCTTTAAATACGAAGTACCTAAAACCAAAACTGAAAACCGTAAGCACGAAGCTTAGTGAGTTCCCCCATCATACCACATACCATACAATCACATAGCATACATACTGCCGAGTAATTCTGGGGTGCCCGAGCTACCCGATACGACCATTCTGGGGTGCCGACCCATCCGATACGGCCATTCTGGGGTGCCGACCTACCCGTGTCAAGCCATTCTGGGGTGCTGACCTACCCGTGTCAAGCCATTCTGGGGTGCTGACCTACCTATGTCAAGCCATTCTTGGGTGCTGACCTACCCGTCGGTCCTAACAACCGACCCTCGGGGACTATTCCACCCCCTACTGCTACTATCACATATATCATAACATAAACATACTATCAGAAATATCTGGGGTGTCCGAACTACCCTTCGGTCCTAACAACCGAACTTGGGGACTATTCCCCTCCTATTACCACTATCACATATAACATATCATGCCAGCATATAAATGATGGGTTTTAACCATATGAACGTTCCTATGTGCACATACAAACCCTAATGCTTGGATCTAGGTTTCTCTGATTGAACATACATTGAATCCAAGACTTCTGATGGTAAATCTAGTATAATAACAATATGAAATCAGAATTAGAAGATTACCTTGAATCACTTGCTTAGTCTTTTTGTCCTTGGAGCTTAGTCTTTTTGTCCTTAGACACTATTCCAACAGTCACCCACTTGGATGAGTCAAGTAAGTATATACACAAGTATAATCCAATTAGCAATCGTAGCTCTCAAAGACGCTGTCAAACTCTAATCTTATCAATCTTGTCCTTTAGATAAGGGATCGTACATTCCTCTGTTTAGATATCATGCTGACAATTCTATGGAACCAATTTGTCTGGCATTTGGTTTCTCGATTTCAGATTCATTTGAAAAAGAACTTAATTAAACACATCAATTTCAGTTCTGACCGAGCCCGACACATAAGTCAAATCAAATCATCGAGCGGCCGGCCGAGATATCACTTTTACCCTCTTAGGATAAAAGTAACAGATAAACTTCGACTTATACGCATTTACTTATTCATTAATCAACTATACACAACAATGCGTTTTAAAACATCAAGTTACTGATGCGGTTTCGCATTATCAATGTACAACCAATTAACAAATAACAAACCATATATCTAGGTTTTAAGACTATATGATATTATCGTCTTGCGATCACCCTTTTTATCACATTCCATAAAGTGATTCCAGCAAGCGCGGGTTTGTTCCAATGCTCAAAACTAGTTCATAAGCACTCATGAACGTTGCAGCAAACTTTTGCTATGTCTAATACCATTTAGACAATCTACACACCAATTCATGACAATCTTCATTCATACCTACTTCCAACATACGAACGATTGTGGGCAATTCAAATAATTCGATTATTCTTAATAAACTCAATTATTCTGGAAGTCAAAACATGCAAAGTGAAACAGTAGTTAAACAATTAACATAAGACAATAACATTACTCATAAATAATACTCTTTTATTTAATCATCAAATGTTAATTACATTTATCTATTACACGTTTCTAATACTATCTAATCTATACTAATATCATCCTTCAACCTAATACTCCTAGCATGCTGCAAGTGCTTAACCCTACTCAGTCCCTTCGTAAGCGGATCTGCTGGGTTATCTTCTGATGATATCCTCTTCACCACGAGTTGTCCTTCTTCTACACGATGTCTAATAAAGTGATATTTTCTATCAATATGTCGAGATCTAACATGATCCCTCGGTTCCTTGGTCAAGGCAACCGCTCCTTCATTATCACAGAAAATCTCCATGGGCTCCTTTATGGCAGGTACAACTCCAAGATCACCGATGAAGTTCTTCAAACATATTGCCTCCTTTGACGCTTCGCTCGCTGCAATGTACTCTGATTCACACGTTGAATCAGCTACGGTTTCCTGCTTGGAACTTTTCCAAGTTACTGCTTCTCCATTCAGGGTAAAGACCCAGCCCGACTGCGAACGATAGTTGTCCCTGTCGGTCTGGAAGCTGGCGTCACTATACCCTCGCACCTTCAAGTCATCACTCCCTCCGAGGACTAAAAACCATTCCTTCGTCTTCCGAAGGTACTTAAGGATATTCTTGACCACAATCCAATGGGCTCTGCCAGGGTTCCCTTGATATCTACTAACCATGCTCAAAGCAAAGGCTACATCAGGGCGAGTACAAGTCATAGCATACATGATTGAGCCAACTGCGGAAGCGTATGGTACTCGGCTCATTTCTGCTATTTCCGCTTCAGTACTCGGACTTTGAGTCTTACTCAACTTGGCATTACTTTGTATCGGTAATTCTCCCTTCTTCGAGTTTTCCATACTAAAATGTTTTAGTACTTTATCTAAGTAAGTGTTCTAACTAAGTCTTATCAATCTCTTACTTCGTTCTCTAACTATCCTTATTCCTAAAATATAGGAAGCCTCTCTGAGGTCCTTCATAGCGAAGCACTTCCCAAGCCAGGACTTAACCTCCTGCAGAGTTGGGACATCGTTTCCTATGAGTAGTATGTCATCGACATACAGAACGAGGAAGCTTACTATACTCCCACTGGCTCTGACATATACACATGATTCATCTTCACTTCGTACAAATCCAAACTCTTTGACTTTCTCATCGAAGCAAAGATTCCATCTACGAGACGCTTGCTTAAGTCCATAAATGGACTTCTCAAGCTTACACACTCTATTTGGATGCTTCATATCAACAAAAACCTCTGGCTAATCCATGTAAACATCCTCAGCCAACTTCCCATTAAGGAAAGCGGTTTTGACATCCATTTGCCAAATCTCATAATCATGAAATGCGGCAATTGCTAGCATCACTCTAATAGATTTATCTTCGCAACTAGTGAGAAGGTCTCATCATAGTCAACTCCGGGAGTTTGAGTAAAGCCCTTCGCAACCAATCGCGCTTTATATGTGTGTACAATTCCATCCACGTCGGTCTTCTTCTTGAAGATCCACTTGCACCCAACGGTCTTACGTCTGGGCACATTATCAACCAAATTCCAAACTTGGTTGTCATTCATGGACTGGATCTCGCTATCCATTGCCTCTTTCCATTTTGCATACTCCGGGCCTGTCATGGCTTCCTTATAGCTATTAGGTTCATCTAGATTTATTAGTGTACCATCACTAATATACGTATCCCCTTCGGTAGTAATATGAAAACCATAAAACTGGAGTTGAACTCTAACTCTTTCGGAATGTCTAAGAGGTAAGGACTCGTCAACCGGTTCAATCGGAGTATCCTCCTCAGGTTGAGTGCCAGCGGTAGAGGTTCCATCATCTATCGACTCTTGAATCTCTTCAAGCTCGATATGCCTCCCACTGTCTCCTTGGCTTATGAGTTCTCGCTCTCGGAAAACTCCTCTCCTCGCAACAAAGACAACATTGTCCTTCGGTCTATAGAAGAGATATCCAAAGGATTTCTGTGGGTAGCCGATGAAAATACATCGCTCACTACGAGGTTCGAGCATGTCGTGAGTATCTTGTCTTACGAAAGCCTCGCAACCCTAAACCTTGATATGTGCTAACGAGGGAGCTTTCCCTGTCCACATATCGTGAGGTGTTTTGGCAACCTTCTTAGTAGGGACTCGGTTAAGGATATGGGCGGAAGTCTCTAAGGCATACCCCCATAATGAGATAGGTAGTAAAGCACGACTCATCATAGAGCGGACCATGTCTAACAAGGTTTGATTACGCCTTTTTGCCACACCATTCAACTGCGGTGTCCTAGGTGGCGCCAATTGTGAAACTATTCCATATTTGATATCGTCGTGGAATTCAAGACTTAGGTACTCTCCTCCTCGATCGGATCGAAGCATCTTGATTTTCCTGCCCAATTGATTTTCCACTTCATTCTTGAACTCTTTGAACTTTTCAAACGTTTCAAACTTTTGTTTGATTAAGTAAATATACCCATATCTACTATAGTCATCGGTGAAAGTCACATAGAAGCGGTTCCCATCCTTTGTGGTTGATCTAAGCGGTCCACATACATCGGTATGTATGAGGTACAATAGACCCTTACCCCTTTCGCATGTACTAGTGAAGGGTGACTTGGTCATCTTTCCAAGCAAACAAGACTCGCATGTGTCATCTTCCCTAAGGTCGAATGACTCCAACACTCCATCCTTTTGGAGTTGGGCTATGCGCTTCTTGTTGACATGTCCAAGAAGACAATGCCACAAGGAGGCTCTATCCATACCATTGGAAGAATCCATGCATAAAACATCATTTCCTAGGTTATCTACAATCATAACAGTTTCATAAATTCCAGTACATGGTATTGCTTCAAAATATAAGACACCATTTAGATAAGCACACATAGAACCGTTCTCATTATTAAAAGAAAATCTAAATCCTTGTCTAAACAAACCATGAAATGAAATGATGTTTCTTGCCATTTCTGGCGAATAGCAACAATTGTTCAAATCTAAACATAAACCATTCCTAAGCACTAGAGAATACACTCCAATCTTGGTCATAGGCGACGATCTTTTGTTCCCCATGATTAGATTTATTCTTCCACGCTCCACATCCCTATTTCTTCTTAGTCCCTGCAATTCAGAACAAATGTGGTAACCACACCTGGTATCAAGGACCCAAGAAATAGCATGAGATGAATCATTAGATTTAATTGTGTATATACCTACGAAAGACGGCTTGATCTTTCCTTCCCTGATGGCTTGCAGGTAGTCTGGGCAGCTTCTCTTCCAATGTCCTATTTTGTGGCAGTGGTGGCACTCTGCCTCCTTTGGGTTAGGGTTAGGCTTAGCGGGATCAACTTTGGTCCCACTAGAAGAGGAACCATCTCGGGACTTTCCCTTGCGGTGGCTCTTAGACGGAGCCTTCCTCTTCTTGCCTCTTCCTTGCCCAATGGCCAAAACAGGAGCAGCGGGTGGATTGGGAGTGGGTGCAACAGACTTGTCCTTGAGGTTGCTTTCAACAACCCTAAGGGGACCTTGGAGCTTACTTAGGATGACCTATTCTTTGTTCATGTGGTAGGTCATCCTAAATTGATTGTAACACGGAGGCAAAGAATGAAGCACCATGTCGATCGCCAAGTCTTCCCCAAAGTCAACATTCAACTTGTGAAGACGATCGACATACCTTTGCATCTTTTGTAGGTGCACGGTTAGAGATTCTCCATGACCCATTTTGGCGGAGATCATGTTAGTGAAAATCTCGTAACGCTCCTGCCTCGCGTTTTGGTGGTATCTCTCCAACAAGTCTTGGTGCATTTCGTACGGACACATGTCCTCATAGGACTTTTGGAATTCGGCATTCATTGTGGCTATCATGATGCAATGAACCTTTGTTGCATCACGTTCATGAGTCTCAAAAGCAGTCATCTCAGCCGGAGTAGCGATTTCTGGGTTGATCTTCTCGAGCTTCTCATCGAGGACATACTCCTTGTCCTCGTAGCGAGCAATTGTGAGAATGTATCTTCTCCATTCGCTAAAGTTCGTCCCATCGAAAGTCACCTTTTGGCAAAGGCTCATCAATGTGAACGAGCTAGCAGCAGCGTTGTTCGCGTTCGACATCTACAAATAGAAAGGACAAAGATAGATTAGAATTTGAAACCCTAATAATCACCCAATAAGAAAATTAGGGCTAGGATCCAACAACAATATTTACATATTAGAAAAGGGATGCCGTAATCTAACATGCAAACAATTTGAAGGTAAGTGAATGACGATTCACTAATTCTCCACCATGAAAACATAACTTTAAGTTCTAAATGTATTGAGAATTCCTAGGTTTGGATGATATTCATTGAAACTTTTCAATGGCATGTTTAAATCTCGATACCGAGGATCACAAAGTGGGTGTGAATTACCATGAAAATTCACATGGTGCCTTCATTGTAACAATCACCTATTCGATGTGCCGGTAAACCACACACCCTCCATCGAACTATGATAAACAATGAATCACCCTTTTCCACCTTTGCTTAGAACCAATTAGTGTGCCGGTAAACCACACACGCTCCACTAACTTCTTAGCAAGGGTGCAAAGTGTAATTTCATGGGATTGCATCAATTCACTTTTCCTAAAGTAACTAGGATTGGGAATTTTTGAAAAAACATGTAGTTACTTTGTATTTCATATTATACTTTTAATGAGAAGATAAGGTTGCCCTATCCTACCCGTTCGGCTAACGACCCTCCACCGATCAAGCAAGCGGTGGCTGTGAGTGTACACCCATTAAGCGCCATTTTATAGGCAGCAACCTTATACCCACCTTATAGATCGGCTTCGTGAATGAGGCCTACTAACGGTAAGACTAGCATTTTAATTTTATATATATATATATATATATATATATATATATATATATATATATATATATATATTAATCTTGTAATATTATATTAGTATAGGGTTGAATTTTAAACTTGTAAAATTCTAGGGTTTGAAATTTAAATTTGTCTAAATTAAACTTTTAATCACAAAACATAAATTTCAAAACTTGAGGGCACGTTTTAAACTTTTCAAAACATAGGTGATCAAATAACAAATAATCTAAATTAACATTTAATCACATAATTATCCATATTTGATTTATTTAATTATTTCTTGCAAAATAATTTACCAATTTAATTAAAATAATTAATCAATTATCGCATAAGGAAATAAATATTTTATTAATTGATAAATATCTTCAACCAGGTCAAGAATATACTCATATATATATATATATATATATATATATATATATATATATATATATATATATATCATCAAATCAGATTTATATTGACCTAACATGATTAAGGTAAGTATCTAAAAGATAAATAGCGAGAAATCCCGAAATTAGCTCTTTCTGACGCTCGGACTCGCCGAGTACCACAATGGACTCGCCGAGTCGATCCTACTCGCCGAGTCCACTATGGGACTCGCCGAGTTCATCAGGCAGAAACACAAAATTCGAATTTTGTAAGCATCAAACAAGCAACCAATGCATCAATTCAATAGAAACCAATCTAGGCTCTGATACCACTAATGGGTTTTAACCATATGAACATTCCTATGTGTACATACAAACCCTAATGCTTGGATCTAGGTTTCTCTAATTGAACATACATTGAATCCAAGACTTCTAAAGGTGAAACTAGTATAATAACAATATGAAATCAGAATTAGAAGATTACCTTGAATCACTTGCTTGGTCTTCTTGTCCTTGGAGCTTTAGAGTCACAATTGTCACTCCTCTAATGGCTTACAAACACCAACTAGCAAGAGGATGATTTGAGAGAGAGAGAGAGGAAAGGGGATCAAGAATCAGCCAGGTTTTCTTCTAGAGCATAGGTGCTGATTTTCCTTGACCCTTAGGGTCTATTTATACTAGTGAGGCTCCTAGGGTTTCACCCTTAAACCCTAATCGGATAACTTAGGCCCTAAGCAATCCAATACCCTAAATGATAAGCCTTGGACAATTTCAAGGCCTATCCGTAGTCCTCAATACCGTCCCCCTTTATCCTTAAGGGATTTATAGCCCAAAGTACAACTATCACACAATTGACAGTTTATACCCCTTTATTCAATTAATCTCTTTAAGTCACCAAATTAATTCCTAATTAATCTATGAGTTATATTAATCAAATAATAATATTATTATTCCTTATATTATTCTCATAATATATTAATAATATTTCTTCTCTCATTACAAATCATCCTGTCAAGTTGCTATGGTGAAGGCAACCCAAAAGGACCATGCACAACCGGGTCAAATACTTGCCTAATATAGTTGCCGCCTTAGACACTATTCCAACAATAAACATATTATCACATACTGTCAGACATATCTGAGGTGTCTGACCTACCCTTCGGTCCTAACAACTGAACTCTACTACTATGACATATAACATATCTTGCCAGCATATAAGATATCAGGCAGTAGCAAACCTAGATGATATCACAAAGACAATCATCTAACAAACAACTCCTACTGGTGGGCCGGAATTGTGGCCGTAGACCCACCGCTACTGGAAGGTAACTCACCTCGTACTGCTGAAGTCCTATAGACACAACCCCACACTGCTGAAGTCCCGCAAACTCAACCCCAGCTGCTGGATGACAGATTCCGGAACTGTCAACACCAAAATAACACCCAACTAATAATTGGGTCCCAAGACATAACCATAAATACATACTTGGATAATGACTACATTACCCCAAGATTGGCTTTATTCAAGCCCAAGGCCCAAAGTCAACTAGGAATCAAAGCCCAACATATGGCCCAATTTTCCAAATTGGGCCCAAACCTTTACATGGTCTTACCATAAGCACCAACCATTTATTCCAGTCCAACCTTTGACAGTCTTATGGTCCAATATCATATAATCATTAAGGCCCAACTATGGCCCATCTATGGCCCCAATTTTCCAAATCGGGCCCAAATCCTCATCTGGGCCTTACTTCAAAGCCCATTAATAATCCAATTATCAAGGCCCAATAAAAGGCCCAACAATAAACCCAAGTGAAATTAGGGTTTTCACATAAAATGATGATTAGGGTTAAGTGTTTCTCACTTAACCCCTTAAGGACTTAATCCATTAGGTCCATCATTCTTCTAAATAAGTTATATGGTGTGATTGGGCTTAATTCACACAATTCCATTCCAATGGCCCAAAAGCGGGTCCCAATAAGTGCAAGCCCATAAATCTAATATTAGGGCTTTCTAATCCCTATCTTAGCCCAATAGCTACGTCCTTAAGCCCATTAGGGTTTCCTAAGGTCATTTAGGGTTCATTAGACCCATTAGACACATTTTTGGGCTTTAATGTCAATTAGGGCTTCATTAGGCCCAATAGGGTTTCACTAAGCCCATTAAGGCTTCTTTAGGCCCATTAGGGTTTTAGTCCCTTGCCCAAACATCTAAACTAAATCACAACATCAACGAGACACACCACCACCCAACACGGCGGCCGGTGGCAGCAGCCACCACCCTAAGGTGGTGGTTTTCAATATATTTTCATTATACTTTAGCTAATTACACTTTACAATGCCTTAACCAAAAATAAACACACACTAACTACATTAAACACACACAATGGTGGTTCATGGCGGCAACCACCACCCTATGGTGGTGGTGATGCCATTTTCGAGAACTTCAACTACACACACACCAACAGTGGAAAAACACAGCCACATACACATGCTCTGGTTGCGAAAGGACCCAACCACCTTCTTAGTGGCATATGGCGGCCGGCAGCGAAGGTTTGGCGATGAAAGCCAACACACGCTCACACACACATACACACACCCGAAGCACGAGCACCCACCACGCAGCGACACCTCAGACGTGAAGGAGAAGGTCGGAGGCGGAGGAATCAGCTTCAGCGGCATCGTCGGTGACTGTCGGGCAGGAGATGACGAAGATCGATATGGGTAACGTCGGCAATATCAATGCAATAGTGGCGGTTGGCGTCTTGTTTCTCTAGCTTCACAGATGAGGGAGGCGGCGTAGACGGCTACGGTAACGACCTTGTTGTCGTCGGCAAGGAGGATATGGTAGTGGGCATTCTCGCCGACATCCATGGTTCTCTTACGATACCAACAACTACGTCACGATGGCGCTCATCGACAAGGCAACAACGCTTGTGACCTTGACAGTGGAGAGGGGTGCGGCGCCGGAGGTGGTTGAAGGGAGAATGGCGGCTGCAAAATGGTCGCTAGGGTTAGGGTGTAAGATGCGACAAGGGGGGATAACACAGGTTTAAACCCTGACTCCATACAAACCTTGCGTCCAAATAACACCTCTGGTCCCTCCTTCCCGTTTTCTTTTCAAGATCAATCCCATATTTACCCTTTAAACCCTCAGCAATAAAATCCATTACAATTCAGGTACAAAATGTACCAATTACACCCCTGCTTCCATAATTCCTCTCAAATTTGATCCCTAATTTACCAAACAACCCTTTAGCCTCCAAAATCTCTTCAAATAAAAGTCCCATAAATCACCATTTAGTCCCCACCTTCAATAATACTTTCAAATTAAGTCCGAAGTTACACTTTTCACCCCCAATCTCTAAAATTGTGACAATTGGCTCCTCGAGACCAACACCTTGCTATAAATTATTGATTTTCGGGCTACTATACGTTCATTAATTTATTTATTTAACTTAATAAATAAACGGGTGTTACAAATCTCCCCCACTTAAATTAGATTGCATCCTCGAAATCATTCCTTACCATTCCTTACACACCCAATCATTCTAGTAACATGGTCACCATCCTGGGCACACCCTAGCCTTCCCAGGGTAGCCATAACCAATCCTCGTAAAGCCCTACAATCCATAGATGAACGGATTTCTCGCAACAACGTAACATTTACTTGATCTGAATCTGATGTCTCGAGATGGTCTGAATCCCTGGCAGACCACTCATACTGAATCAATATCGTTGGACCCAGTCCACTTTATCCTTCAACCAGCTACACAATTTCTGATAACTCGAGGTTCCCATTATAAAACAGGATCATAGACCTAATTATCTCTATAGATAACTTGTACCTGGCCAAGGCCCAGATACTCCTGTTGTGAGTGACTTGTCACTCCCCAATAAACTAGCTATTCCGTGAGTACTTGCAACCCCAAACACCAATACTAACACTTCCCAGACGCTGAAACTGCCCGAACACTGAACTGCCTGAAGCAGTATGCTGCCATATGGCTGCTTCCCACAAGCTACCGAGACCTCCTGGGTCTCAATTCGCTCGCTAATCATCTGAAATATTGGGTTCCGGCCCGGCTGCGGAGCCAAAGGGCTCCCTACTTAGTTGACTTCTGAACGAAATCCTTCTCTGGAACTAGTTGTCACTAGTTATCATGCCACTGTGCCTCTAACAACCTCCTGATCCAACCGATCGGGTCCATACGTCGAATCCTATCATCATCAAATCCAAGGCTGAAAGTAATTACTACCCGACCAATGGTAGCCTTATCTCACACGTTCTTAAGCAGTCTGTTGCTTCTCTAACCTCATATCTGTAGTGATGTTCCTATAGTCCTATCACTGCCTCAATGATATTGCCATATTTATACCTATTTTTAGGCAATATTTAAGTACATTTTTATATATAAGTTGGTAATTTGTTTAGAATAATGGTACTCATGAGTTTAAATGTTATTTGTAGCCAAAAAGAAGAAATTTTGAAGAAAAGGGACTAAAAACGTTAAAGGAAGAAACTTTGGGAGTTAAAAGATTAAAGGACAAGAAAATCAGGGAAAAGCGTTCTCACGTCGTGAGAACTGAAAGATTCATGACGTGAGTTTAAGTTCTAGAAGATATGTACGTGGGTGAAGGAATCCTTGCCGAACACGGTTATCTTGTATTCACGACGTGAATAATTTATTATTCACGACGTGAATAATTTATTATTCACGATGTGAATTGTTAAAATCGGGAAACTATATACATCCTTGACCATTACGAATTGAAAGAACAATTTAGCAGAAGGAAGAGATTCCAAAAGGCGAAATTCAGAAGAAAAAGTGATTTGGAAGTGGTTTTCAACACCAAAGAAGAGGAAGTTCATAATTTGCTTTATAAACTTGGTACATTTATCATGTGTTTGATTATAGCTTTTGACTGTTTGGCTGTTAATATGTCCAGCTAAATCTAGCTGCTTCTGTTAGCTAGATGAAGCTGGAACTTATGGTTTGAATGCATTAGATTTGACTTTATTTGTTGGTTATATGCTTGTGTTGATTGATTTTGCATAACATGTTTAGTTAATGATTTAATTGCTTTAAATTCTTGTTCTGTGTAGTTAGTGAACACAAATTTGCATGAATATGAATACCTAATAACGAAGTGAACACTAGTTTATTAGAGCTAAGATCAAACCAATCTTAGATAAGTAATTGAATCATTAAATTAAGCTGTGTTAGAGAACTCATATTATGAATGTAATTGTGTTTTGATTAATCAATCTTCATAGCTCCAATCTTATTTAATACTTGATTTTGTGTTAACTATTGTGTGACCACACATAGATTTACATGAATTGACTAATAATTAGTAGGTTTAGAACTAAACTGCTAATACTTCTTAAATTGGTAACCAACGGTAATAGTCTCGACTAATGTATAACCATTGAGTGAAAGTGGATTCGAACTAACAGAAGTATTTTGTTCATTGATTGAGTTTTGTTAAAGAATTAAGTTCATCTAAACTTGCAAAATTAGATACAAACCCCTTTAGCTTATTAATAATTAGATTAATTTAGTAGCAAACATATAAATTAATAACATCTTTCCCTGTGATTGACACCCGACTTACCCAAGCTATACTATAATCTGACTAGTTCACTGCCTATAAGTGAATAGTTAGTCAAAGATTGTTAGGTTATAAATATTAAAATTAGTGGGTACTTCCATGCACATCTAGTTTTTGGCGCCGTTGCCGGGGAACGGCTTAGTTTATTAGTTTATTTAGTTGCATTAGATTAATCGATCCTTTTTGTGGGATAAAACCTGCAAAAAGTTAATTAGTTATTTTTATTTGTTTAGTTTATTAGCATATTATTTTAGCAAAAATTTTGATTTTTTTTTCTGTCACAGAATTCACGACGTGAGCTTTATAAACTCACGACGTGAATGTTGTGATTCTTAGTTTTCCTTAGTTTTTAGTTTATTTTTCTATTTTAGTTCAGTTTTACATTTTTATTTTGTTTAGTCTGCAGGAGTTCATGACCAGAGGCTCTAACACACCTTTGGTACCACCGATTGAAGATCCAGAAGCTGCACTTCACAAAAAGACTGATAAGAAGACGCCATTGCAAGAACTAAAGTCAGCATTTTCAAGGAAGTCGGGAAAGAAGACAGGAGAGTCAAGTTCATCCTCAAATAACAAGAGCAAGCTTGAACACTTGGATCAAATACCCGTCCAAACCAAATCTGAATACGATACCGAGCCTGAATTTGAAGAACATACGAGCGAACCTGAGAACGAGCCAAGGAACGAGATGGCAGACATTGAGGAGATGTCTATGGGAGCTTACAAGAAGTGGATCCAAGAAGATGTGGTTAATCCAACCCGCAATACCTGCCACTGCCACATTCGAGATGAAGGGGCACATCTTGACCGCATTGAAGGAGATCCCTTTCTATGGGAAAGATCATGAGGATGCTTTTAAGCATCTAGATGAAGTCAATGACATTGCGGATTACTTCAATGTCCCAAATGTCAATAGAAACACCGTATTGCTCAGGATGCTTCCCATTACTTTCAAGGGAGCTGCTAAAGAGTGGTTAAAATCACTTCCATCGGGTAGAATCACCACTTGGGCTCAAATGCGTGAGCAATTTCTTGACCAGTTTTGCCTACCATCCAAGATACCTAAACTCAAGAAGGCAATAGCCAACTTTGAACAACAGTCGGTGGAGTCATTATACGAAGCATGGGAGCGGTACAAGGGATTGCTCAGAAATTGTCCTCAGCATGATCTTAATGTGCCACAATAGATGTCAATTTTCTATAATGGGGTCAACGTTATGACAAGACAAATCCTTGATTCTCAAGGACCTTTGACAAAGAAAAATACAAGGGAGGTCAAGGAACTAATTGAAGAATTCGCGAAGCACTCTTGTGAGTACCACAACCCTAGGCAAGATGGAATCAAAGGCGGTGGAGGTACACAAACTGAAGAAATAACAGCTATGATGGCTATGCTAAATAATATGGATCGGAGGTTGACACAAATGGACCACTCAATTCATTCCATAAGAGTTGGTTGCGAGAGGTGTAATGGTCCATACTTGACCAAGGACTGCAATTTAGATGAGTTTGGGAACAGAAAAGCTCAAGTGTGTTACTCGAGTGGGGACAAGTATGATGAAGACTGGAGAAAACCAAAGAAGGAGTGGTTGCCATATGAAGAATTTAAGAAGCAAAAAGAAGAAAAGTATAGGCAAACAAGCCGAGGCTTCTACCAAAAGGAGCAGCCACTAGCTGAGAAGAAACCCGATCTAGAGACCATGTTGATGAAGTTTATGGAAGCTTCGGAAAAGAGACATGAGGATACTGATTCTGCTATTAATGAACAAAGAACTTTGATAAAGAATCATCATGCATTGATGGTAGAACAACAGGCTTTAATAAAATATCAACAAGCTTCCATTAATAATCTTGAAGTGCAACTTGGTCAACTAGCCACTCTGGTTCATGAGAAGTTGTCCCCGAAGAATCCTGAAACAAAGACCCAATCTCATGTAATGGCTATAGATACTGAAGAAGAGGCCATCTCTGAGTTCCTGGAGGCACTAGAAGAAGAACCAAAGCAGCCCGATCCAAAACCAAAGAAGCCCAAGCTCAAGAATCAAGATGCTGAATTGACGATCTCACGACGTGAGCCATATAAGCTCACGACGTGGGCTCGTCATGAATAAAAAAATTCTGTAGCTAGTTCGGTTTATCAGCCGCCCTTTTCGTTTCCTTCCCGAGCTGCCCTTAGTCCACTAGAAAGAGAGCATATAGAGTTTGTTAAGCACGTGAAGGGTATCTCAATTAATACTCCCTTTGTCGAGTCCTTATCCAAAATTCCCGAGTATCAAAAATTACTGCAAGACTTAATAGACACTCGCAAGCAATTAAAGAAGAATTCCAAGGTGATTCTAAGTGAGCAAAGCTCAAAAGTTGTGTTGGGAGAGACACCTAAGAAGATGGGAGATCCTGGACGCCTCACTCTTCCATGTGAGTTTGGTAACAACATGAAGGTTGATGCTTTAGCCGATTCTGGGGGTAGCATTAGTTTGATGCCTTATTCGTTATATCAGAAGTTAGATATTTAGAATTTGAAGGCTACAAGAATGACTATTCACATGGCGAACCGTTCAGTGACACAGCCTCGGGGCATTGTAGAAGGTATTTTAGTAAAAATTGGAAAATTTGTTTTTCCAATAGATTTTGTAGTGTTGGATATGAAGGAAGACCCCGATATTCCAATTATCCTTGGTCGTCCATTGCTTAACACTGCTGGAGCTCTGGTTGATATTCGCGAGTCTAAGCTCACCTTGAGGGTTGGTGATGAAAAAGAAATTTTTAGGATAGAAGATGGCTTTCAAAGGAATCATGAAGAGGTGTTCACCATTAATGAAGATAATGAATTAGAAGAATTAGAAAAGCTCATGGAAGAAGAAATCAATACAATTCATCAAGTCAAAAGAACAAAACCAAGAGCATCTGTTCCATATTTAGTTAAAGTCATTGCTTACAAGAGTCCACCTTCTTGGGTGAGCGAGGGAGATGATGAGATGACAAGTTATGAAGAGGAGGTTACTTCGAAGATGACAAAGCCAGTAGTGAAAGAGGAGAAGGATGCTATGGAGTGCAAGGAGGAAACTAAAGGGACCAAATGCAAGCTTGAGGAAGATGAGGTCAAAGCTAAAAAGGAAAATTCGAAAAAGGCGTACAAAAGACGAGTTCAAGCTTATAGGAGGCGTTTCAAGGAACAGAAGATCCTAGTGGTAGACTCTTCAGACGATTCAACATAGGATGCATGGAGTCCAGCACAAGGCTCCAAGAAAAAGAAGCGCTTCTCAGGAGGCAACCCGAGTTTGGTTTGTAATTTTTTTCTTTTCTTTTTTAGTTTTTGCGTTTTAGTCTTAAAAAACATAGATCATATCATCCAACTCGCTTATAACATAATTAAACACTGAATGTGGGGAATAAAATGGAAGTAGTAATAATGGAGAATTTAGTTAAAAGACAAAATTGATTTAGTATGAATTTTCCCTTCCAAACAAAATTCACGACGTGACTTCTTCAGAATTCACGACGTGAATCGTGAATAAACCGGATAATAAGTCAATAATACAGTTTAGCCCATTTTATATTAGACTAAGTGGCGCAAGACCAATCCGTGAATGCATGGCCGAATATTAAGCTTGGACGAAATTCACGACGTAAATTGTAATAAGATCACGACGTGAGTTTTAAATTGCACGGGACCACAGAATGAAGACCAAGAAACCAGTTGACTCCTATTTCTTTATTCCTCACGAAGTGAAAAAACAATCTGGTCCCCCCCCCTTGCTCCGATTTAGGCTGACAATACTCAATTTTCGTGCTTGCTTACGTAATAATTCCATACAAGGTAATGATTTTTGTATTTTATGTTTAATTTTTTCTTTAATAGTTGAATTTAGGGCTAGGGTTTGTTCATTTGTTAAATTGTATAAAATACACCCTAAGATTCGTGGATTACCCTTGGAATATAGTTGATTATTGGTTGAAAATGTCATAGGAGTAAACCCCTAGCACTATCATGGCCGATTTGTACAGAAACAAGACCAAGTATAGAATCTGACTACGAACTCACGACGTGAATTCTTAGGAATTCACGCCGTGAATTCTGGACTGTGCAAGTTCTTTGTTCCTTTTATTTCTAAACTGTTGGGTTGTTGTTTTGGCTATGTTTTTTCCTTATTTTTGCAGAGATGGCACCTAGAAGGGAAATACCTACACCCATTTTACAACTTTCCAACCAATACACCCCGGGATGTTTACACGCGATGGAATACTCGGTTGGGATGGCTTTACAACCGGGAGTTTGTTGTTGCTCCTACTATTCAGTGGGCAAGGTTGAGGGAGATTGGCTTGGTTGATAGGATGTCCCAATACCTAACAAAAATCTTTTTGGGGGACGGATTTCAATTTACATGCAAGGGGTGGTTCAACTTGTTTAAATTATATCTTAGGACCTAGGTAGTTATAGCGGTCCAAAATCAAATATCGGTCAAGGGCCGATATTTGGGATATAGATTATCATGGTGGGATATCAATATTTTTATATCATGCATAATCAATATATATAAACATAAAACATATATAAAAGTAATATAAAAAGTCAAAATTCAAAACTGTCAATGTTCGAAACATAATCTTATGTAAGCCATGTAATCTTCCTCCAAGTCCACATCAACCAAGGCATCCAATTATTTATCTAGATCATCCACATCAACTCTAATTAATTGCATCATCATCATTTAAGAATTATGTACTTAACACATCAGCATATCAAAACTATAGAACTTAAGTATGTAACAATTAACACAACAATAAGACCGGTTAATACATAAAACATGAGTCTATGACCTAAAACTAACAATTAAGTACTTAACATAATAGTAGGTTCAGTTAAGTTAAGTCCATAAGACTTAAGGCCAAGACTTAACACTAAAAAAAGCAAGTAAAATTACTTAACCGATATTCCACCTGGAAATGTCGGTAAATATCGGTTAAATATCGGTAAATATCACCGATATTTGCGGTCCGATATTTTGGACAGATATTTGACACCTCTATTTGAAAAGTACCGATAACCGATATCCCACCTAGAAATTACCTGGAAATCGCCGATATTAACTACTTAGCTTAGGACTAGGGTGGCCTGATATGTGATGCTGTTGTGAGTTGTTTTGAGAGAATGTAGGTAGCAGAGAGCAGCTTGTGAGAAGTCTGCTTGAGAGTAGGCTGAATTCAGGTGTTATAGCGTACTTGTGAATTGGGATCCTATGAGGAGGACTTGGTGTGGATACGGATACGGTGTGGAAGGTAGTATTGGGCCCGTACTATTGTAAGCATCGGATCGGTAAACATCCCAAGTAAGAATCCTTAGGGTGCTAAGGAAAAAGTAGGAACGGTTGATCGAGTGTGAGTAATCTCGATCGGTATGACCCTCTAGTCAATGTGTCTCAGCGGGACCCTCCAGTCCTGTAGCTCGTTGGACCCTCCGGTCCGGTCTAGCTCGTTCGACCCTCTGGTCCGATCTAAATCGTTGGACCCTCTGGTCCGGTCTATAACACATAGCATACGTATATCAAAATGCACATAATCTCAAACATACACATAACACATAAGACCCTCCGGTCTGCACATAGATACCACTCTAGGTAATGTATAGTGAATAGACTCACCTCGTATGATGTCTAGTATACTCTCTTTCTCGATACCCCCGATCTAGCCTCCTCCTATCAAAATGATAATATCTCTAATCAATACTCTCTTTATGTTCTCATATCTAAATAATGGGTAGAAGACCATTCTAAGCCTTCATGGCCTCTCTTGAATCAGTTTGACCAAAACTCTATGGTCAACTCCAGTCAACTCCAGTCAACAGTGCAACTTTGACCAGACTCGTCGAGTGCACTCAGGTGACTCGGCGAGTCCATGCATGTCCTATGAATCCACCTAAGGCCTCACTCGACTCGTCGAGTTAACCTTTCACCCGACGGGTTACCACTAAGTACGAATCGCGGGGCAACCTGATCCGAGTCGTCGAGTCTTCTCATGGACTCGACGATTTTCCTCCATGGCAACACTCATTTGACCTTTTGAGGCCAAATCTGTTCCTCTAACTTATAGATCTGGCCTTCTAGCACCCAAAAGTCACGTAAAGGTTCAATATTTATGTCCATGCACCACACATCTAGCTCTATTTGATAAAATAACCCTTATAATCGTGTCTTAGGCTCAATACTCTTATGTAACTGCATAAAGCTAGGTTGTTGGGACTCTCTGCACCTCTCAAGGTCTAGATCTGATGTCTATGCCTTAAAGGGACTCCACATACTCCATAACTCAACTAATAGGGGGAGGGGTTAAGGAAACCCTAGATTCATGGAATCTACTATACATACGTGAATAGGCCTGAAATCATCCCTCAAACAACAACTCTTGATGAAATGATAGCAGATCTGAGCCCCCCTTAGGCAGCCTAGATTGAATCTCCATTCATTCCTTGCAAGAATGCTCTAAAATGGTGAAATTAGCTCCCTTCTTCTCTCTCTCTCTTCTCTTTGGTTCAGTAAGGTGTCTCAAGGGTATGTGTGGCCGCAAATGAAGGCCATAAGGACCTTTAAATAGGTCACAGGCCCAAAAATTTAGGGTTTCTTATCACAACGCTGACTTATTGAGTCGACTCACCGACTTGTCGAGTCCATTCACTAATCCGAGTCATCAGTCGCGACCCTACTCGACGAGTCTAGGCGTCAACTCGGTGAGTCCCCCTTCTTAACTAAAAAATAAATACTTAAATTATGATACATGGAAATCCGGATGTTAAAATATTAATTTGGTATTGTTTGATGTTGACAATTCGGGAATCTGGCAACTAGCAGCTAGAGTTTTATCTGCGTGACTTCAGCAGTGCCAGGTGAGTTCTCCTTACTATATCAGCATGGTCTACTGCACAAAGGCCGAACCTTTATGATTTACATCCTGGTTTATGATTGTTGTTATGTTATCGTTGTGCTAGATTTCGTCATGGTTTAGGATGGTTACTATGTTAGATTACATCCTGGTTTAGGATTGTTGCTATGTTAGATTACATCCTGGTTTAGCTTGGTTGCTATGTTATTGCTATGCTAGATTTCATCCTGGTTTAAGATGGTTGCTATGTTAGATTACATCCTAGTTTAGGATGGTTGCTATGTTATTGCTATGCTAGATTTCATCCTGGTTTTGGATGGTTGCTATGCTAGTCATCGGTTAGATCGGTATCCTCGTTATAGGATGGTTTCTATGTTATTGATCAGTTAGATCCGTAATGGTTGCCATGTTAGTGATCTATTAAATCTGCATGTTTATTTGTTTATAAGTATGTGCACATGCTTGTTGGTTTGGGGAATGGGTTGAGGCAGGTCCTGATGTGTGCAATATGCCAAGACACCCTGGGCGGACTGGGTAGACTGCAGGCCCGGGCCAGGCAAATCTAGTCAGGACGAAGGCCCAACGACCGGTCTGGATAGGCTGAAGGCCCTGAGGAGGGCAGTCCAAACATGCCGAGGGCTCGGAGAGCGGTACAGATAGACTAAGGACCGGGATTCGGTCCAGTCAGACTGATGGCTCATAATGCATGTTGTTTTTTGTTTATTGTTTATATGTTTATATGATATGGTTATTATTATATGGCGTTGGTATTTCAGGGGTAACTCACTAAGCCTTCGAGCTTAAATCTATCAATTATTGTTTCAGGTATTATGATGATCACGGGAAGGCGAAGGCATGATCGTTCACCTCCTTACAATTTCATGATTGATTCTGGGGATACTCTAATGTTTAAATTATTTTGAAAGTAAACTGTAATAACTTAATGGTTTAAATGTTTTAATAAGTTTTAAGTCGGCTTGAATTTTATGGATGTTACACTAGCATAGCAACCATCCTAAACCAGGATGAAATCTAGCATAGCAATAACATAGCAACCATCCTAAACCAGGATGTAATCTAACATAGAAACCATCCTAAACATGGTTGAAATCTAGCACAACAATAACATAGCAACCATCGTAAACTAGGATGTAAATCAGAAAGGGTCGGCCTTGGTGTTGTAGACCAGGTTGATATAGTAATGAGAAATCACCTGACACTGCTGAAGTCACGCAGATAAAACTGCAGCTGCTAGTTGACAGATTCTCGAACTGTCAACATCAAACAATACCCAATTAATAATTGGTTCCAAGCCCAGGGTCCAACTGACACTCCAAAGGCCCAAAAGTCAAGTAATGGGCCAAAGCCCAACATATGGCCCAATTTTCCAAACCGGGCCCAACCCTTCACATGGGCCTTATCTTAAGGCCCAACCACCTATCCTGGTCCAAACACTTGGTATTCGAATGGCCCAGTCTCTTATAATCATGACGGCCCAATTATGGCCCATCTATAGCCCAATTTTCCAAATTGGGCCTAAGTCCCTCACATGGCCTTACCCTAAAGTCCATCCAATTATTTTAGTTCATTTACTTGTTCTTGGATAGTCCATCAGTCGTCCAATCACCAAAGCCCAAAAGAGAGGCCTAACCTAAGGCCCAAGTGAAATTAGAGTTTTCACATGAAATAAAGATTAGGGTTAAAGTGTTCCAACTTAACCCATTAAGGACTAAATCCATTAAGTCTAATATTATCTTAGGTTTACTTGTAATGATTATTGAATAACATTTTAATTTTAGTAATTACTTTAAGTGCCGGTCCCAATATTTCCCAAAATTAGGGTTTTATGCCATTAGGGTTTTCCAAACCCTAATTAGGATTTACAGCCCAATACTAGCCCATTAGACACATGGTTGGGCTTCTAGGTCCATTAGGGCTTCATTAAGCCCACCGAGGTTTTATTAAGTTAATTAGGGTTCCACTAGGCCCATTAGGATTTCGCTAGTCAGGAACCACCCACTACCACCTTGGGTAGTGGTGGTCAACGGCAGATCATGGCGACGGCCACCACCTAACGGTGGTGGTGATGGATTTTTTTTATTATTCCGATCAATACAATGTTACAACACGATAACAAAAAACCACACACACACAAAAACACCTACACATGCTCTAATATAGACTCACACACACACAACCGCACTATGGTGGCAGCCACCACCTCACGGTGGTGGTGATGGCTCACTTTTATCCCAAAATACACAACACACACATACTTAATGCATTACAATAACATTACACACTCACACACACCTAAATACTTATCAAAAGACGCATACAACCACCTTCCATGGTGGCTGGTGGCAACGAAAGGTGGCAATAGACGTCTGCTATCTATCGGGACGTCATCGGAATGGATCAGTCGCTGGACCAGTGGTGGTGGCGCAACAACGAAAGAAGGTGGAGAAGGTGAATGGGTCAGAAAAAGAAATCCTAGCCATCGCAACATCCGGTGACAGTCTTCTCCTTCCACGAAAGCGAGCAACGGCAGCAGCAGCTTCGGTCTTCGACCTTGATGATTGTAGGAGCGGCGGCAGCTGGGTTTTCGGCGGTCACAACAGTGATAGAAACACAATGATAGTTTCTCGACGGGATGGAGGAACAGAAGAGAGATATGCCTTTACTAGTTAGAGACAGCGGCGACAACCCGGACCCCGTCCTCCGATCACCCTGACGACGTCGGCTTGCGGTGAACATCTTCATCGGAAATGGAGCTATTGATGTTTCCGGCTTGGAGCGACGGCGGCTGGAGGGGGGTAAGGAACAAGGGTGGCGGCTGGTGTATGATATTAGGGTCAGGGTTAGGTTGCATGAGGGTTATAATGTTTATAAATGGAGGATAATAAGGTGATGGGTTCAACCCTTGTCCATCTTCAACCTTTTGTGAATTTTACACGTTTAGTCCCTCTCCATAAGAAATCTTTTCAACTTAAATCCGAAATTTACTTCTTTAGTCCCTGTCTCTTAAAAATCCTTATAAATTGAGTCCGAAATATTTACCAAGCAGCCCCTGCTTCCATAATTCCTTACATATTAAGTCCAAATAATACCAAATACCCCCTGACTTCTAAAATCCTTTGCAAAATAAATCCCGAAATTATACTTTAACCCCCGGAGATTCAGATATCGCCATTTGGCATCCCGAAACCAACACCCCACTAATTATCGTTTGGTTTTGGGGTATAATAATACAAAATAATATTAAAAATTACTTCTCGGGGTTCCGGGTTTATATTTAATTAGTCTATTTTAAACAGGATGTTACAACTCTTAACTTGTAACGATGTGAAAATTTAAAATAGTTTTTCATATTTCAAACATAACATATCTCATATAAATCTTCTCAAAACTCAAGTGAATCAAATGTTATCACAGTAAAACATATCCCAGAATCTCAAATGCAAAATCCTTTGTCAGTGTGTACAAATCACATAGCATATAAGACCCTCCGGTCTGCACATAGTTACCACTCTAGGTAATGTATAGTGAGAAGACTCACCTCGTATGATGTCTAGTATACTCTCCTTCGCAATACCCCCGATCTAGCCTCCTCCTATCAAAATGATAATATCTTTAATCAATACTCTCTTTATGTTCGCATCTCTAAAGAATGGGTAGAAGACCATTCTACCCCTCCATGGCCTCTGTTGAATCAGTTTGACCAAAACCCTACGGTTAACGGAAGTCAACTCCAGTCAATGGTCCAACTTTGACCAGACTCGTCGAGTGCACTCGGGTGCCTCGGCGAGTCCATGCGTGTCCTCTAAATCCTCGTAAAGCCTCACTCGACTTGTCGAGTTAACCTTTCACCCGACGGGTTACCACTGAGCACAAATCGCGGGGCAACCCGATCCGACTCATCGAGTTTTCTCATGGACTCGGTGAGTTTCCTCTCTGGCAACACTCGTTTGACCTTCTGAGGTCAGATCTGTTCCTCTAACTTATAAAGGCCTTCTAGGACCCAAAAGTCACGTAAATGTTCAATATTTATGTCCATGCACCACACATCTAGATCTATTTGATAAAATAACCCTTATAATGGTGTTTTAGGCTCAATACTCTTATGTGACTGCATAAATCTAGGTTGTTGGGACTCTATGGACCTCTCAAGGTCTAGATCTAATGTTTATGCCTCAAAGGGACTTCACATACTCCATAACTCAACTAAAAGGGGGGGGGGGTAAGGAAACCCTAGATTTATGGAATCTACTATACATACGAGAATAGGCCTGGTTATTGTTTTAAAATTTCACGTCGTTACAGGTGGGTATCAGAGCCTTGGTTTGAGGGGTTCGGATACACCTTCAGGCGTATCTGAACTCAAACTGAGGATTTGAGAAAATCTTTCATAAAAGAAACAATTTTTCTAAAAAGAGCAAAAGATTTTGAGAAAAGCAAAAAGGAGCAGTGTGTATGATCAGCCAGCGCCCGAATGGTGATTTCCTAAAATACCCTTACATTGTGTGTTATGAGATATCATGGGATGTGCTATGCATGCTAGAGTAAGCTAGATAAATCATATCTTAGGACTAGAGTGGCATGATATGTGATGCCTTAGCCTAAGAGTTTATGCTGTTGTGAGTTGCTTTGGGTGTATGTAGGTAGCATAGAGTAGCTTGTGAGAAGCCTTCTTGAGATTAGGCTGAATTCAAGGGGGTACAGAGTACTTGTGAATTGGGATCCTAGGAGGAGGACTTGGTGTGGATACGGATACAGTGTGGAAGGTAGTATTGGGCCCGTACTACTGAAAGCACCGGATCGGTAAACATCCTAAGTAAGAATCCTTAGGGTGCTAAGAAACAAGTAGGAACGGTTGATCGAGTGTGAGTAATCTCGATCAAGTATCTGATTATTTGATGTCATATTTCAAAGGCATCATGGTAGGGACGAGCCACAACCCAGGAGGCAGTGGTACTAGTGATGAGGAGATCCGTAGGATGATTCACAAAGAGGAGGTCGTCGCAGTCCAAGCTGAGATATTGGAGATGTTTAGGTGTATGAAGACCATGCTGATTGAGACATTCGACGAGCGATATGTTGCTCTTACTGAGGCGGCTGCTGCTGCAGCCACTGCAGCTGTCGCTGCCACGAGGCCACAGGTGGGTGACTCATTGTTGTACCGAGAGTTCAGCGACACGAAGCCACCAGAGTTTGCCGGGACTCAGGATCCGATAGCCGCAATGAGGTAGATCTCTGACATTTAGGGATGCTTTTACAAATGTTCATGTCCTGAGCATATGAGGGTACGATTCATGCAGAACCAGCTTCACTTGGGAGGGAAGGACTGGTGGAAGTTTGTAACAGCTGACTTCACTCCTGCAGAGATTATAGAGGTGACTTGGGAGCGGTTCACCACCATGTTCCGAGATGAGTATGTTCCCCCATTGGAGCGGGAACGGTTGGCGTAGGAGTTCTTGTCCCTCAATCAGGGGACGGAGTCCATGACTGTGATTACACGGATGTTTCACGATAGGGTGTTGTTTTGCCCTGAGCATGTGTCTACAGAGCAGGCACACATGAGTCGATATCTGAGCATACTAAGGAGAAATTCATGAGTTCGTGGCAAACTCGACATACCGGGCATTTGTCGAGCTCCAGGCAAATGCCCGAAAGAGGGAGATCGAGCTACAGACTTAAGCTAGGGAGGAGGCCAAGTCTCAGAGGAGGGATTGGCGGCCGGCGCAGTCTCATCCGGCAGCCAAGCGGGCAAAGCCCGCTGATTCGAGATCTAGAGGACCAAAGGGTCGCACTTGTGGGAAGTGCGGCAACAGTTATAAGGGAGTGTGTAGAGTGGGGGTGTGCTACAAGTGTGGCAAGGAGGGGCATTTCGTTAGGGATTGCCCCAAGGGGTTTGCAGTTTGCTTCCACTACAACCAGATTGGCCATCGGAAGGCCGAGTGCCCACAGCTACTTCAGGGACCAGCACGGGGATATGTACCTACTACTACTAGAGCCACTGAGGCACAACCAGTGAAGGCCGAGGCACCTAAAGATCGTGGGAGAGCCTTTCAGTTGATAGCAGAGGAGGTCCGTGCAACGCCCGATGTCGTGGCTAGTATGTATACTTTTATTTATTTATGTTGAGTTTGAGATATTGTGCTTATATTGTGGCTGGTATGTATTCTTTTATTTATGTATTCTTTTATTTATTCATTAGCATTTAGTTAAGACATCAGTATCCGACGAGAGGCGTTGAGTCGACCTCTGTGAGTTTCTATAGCTAACGAGCGAGCGGTATTTGCTACAGATGTGATTCGAGGATCTGTACTCGAGATGTTCGGTGTTGAGTTCCCGATAGATTGGTACCGATTGTGATGGGAGATGTTTGTGTCATCGTGAACATGGACTGGTTGAGCCGATTTGGAGATGTTATCGACTGCGAGCGTCAGTTGGTGACCATACGAGACCCTAGTGGTGGAGTACTTACGGTGTATGGCGAGGGCACCCGAGTTGGGTCAACATTTTGCTCGGCTGCCAAGGCGAGACTGAGTCTACAACAGGGCTATAGAGGGTTTGTAGCCTATGTAATGGATACACGAATTGCCACAGAGAGGCCGAGTTTTGTCGATGAGGTTCCGATAGTGCGAGAGTTTCCGGATGTTTTCCCCGAGGAGTTTTCAGGTGTACCTCCCGAGAGGCAGGTGGAGTTTCGCATCGATTTAGTTCCGGGGCGGCACCTATTACCAAGGCACCCTATCGCCTTGATCCTCCAGAGATGTAGGAGTTATCCTCGCAGCTTCAGGAGCTGTTAGGGAAGGGATTCATCCGACCGAGTAGCTTGCTATGGGGAGCGCCGATCCATTTTATCAAGAAAAAGGATGGTTTGCACCGAATGTGCATTGATTACCGAGAGTTGAACAAGTTGACGGTCAAGAGCCATTACCCACTACCAAGGATCGACGATCTGTTCAATCATTTGTAGGGTGAATATTGGTTTTCCAAGATAGACTTGAGATCTGGATATCATCAGATGAGGGTGCGTGATGAGGATATTCAGAAGATGGCATTTAGGACTCGTTATGGGCATTACAGGTTCGTAGTGATGCCTTTTGGGCTCACCAATGCACCATTAACGTTCATGGAGCTCATGAACCAAGTATGCAGGCCAATGTTGGATCGATCGGTGATTGTGTTCATCGACGATATTCTAGTGTATTCGAGATCCAGAGAGCAACATGAGGAGCATCTGAGGGAGATTCTTGGGGTATTGAGATCATAGAGGCTTTATGCCAAATTCTCTAAGTGTAATTTTTGGTTACGAGAGGTCCAGTTCTTGGGACATCTCGTTAATTAGAATAGGATATTGGTCGATCCGGCCAAGATTGAGGCTGTTATGAGTTGGGAGGTGCCGAGATCCCCCACTGAGATCAGGTGTTTGCTAGGGTTGGCCGGCTATTATCGGAGATTTATTAGGGATTTCTCCAAGATTTCCGTTCCCCTCACCAGATTGACCCAGAAGGGCGTGACTTTTTCTTGGGGTCCAGAGCAACAGACCTCATTTGAGACTCTTCGCCAGAGATTATGCGAAGCTCCCATGTTAGCCCTTCCGGAGGGAATGGAGGATTTTTTGGTGTACTGTGACGCGTCTATATCTGGGTTGGGCGCAATGCTTTTGCAAAGAGGGCACGTGATAGCATACGCATCGAGGCAGCTGAAGCCTCATGAGATGAGGTACCCACCCACGATTTGAATTTGGGGGCAGTAGTGTTCGCCCTCAAGATATGGCGCCATTATTTGTATGGGGTTCGGTGTACCATATACACGGACCACAAGAGTTTGAAGTATCTGATGGATCAACCCAACCTGAACATGCGCTAGAGGAGATGGTTGGATGTGGTAAAGGATTATGATTGTGAGATCCTGTACCACCCAGGCAAGGCTAACATTGTAGCCGATGCTCTGAGTCGTAGGGCAGAGAGTGCCCCAATTCGAGATATATGTATGAGGATGACGGTGATGACTCCGGTGTTGGATACCATTCGAGAGTCCCAGGCAGAGGCTGTGAGACAAAAGAGCCGCAAGAGAGAGCGGTTGATTGGGCAGGTATCCGAGTTTGTTACCGATAGTCGAGGGCTTATGACCTTTCATGGTCGGATTTGGGTGTCATTTATCGGCGGGGCATGTAGCATACTGATGGAGGAGGTGTACAGATCGAGATTCTCGATCCATCCCCAGGCCACTACGATGTATTTGGACCTGAAGAGAGATTATTGGTGGGCCTGTATAAAGAGGGATGTTACATGGGTAGTAGAGAGGTGCTTGACCTTTCGTCAAGTTAAGGCCGAGCACCAGTGTCCGCATGGCAAGTTGCAGCCACTAAAGGTTCCCCAGTGGAAGTGGGAATAGATTTCTAGAAACTTCATCACCAAATTGCTGAGGAACATGAGGGGTGTTGATGCAATTTGGGTGACTGTGGATCGGCTAACAAAGAGCACTCACTTCCTTGCTATCAGTGAGAGTTCTTCTGCGGAGAGGCTGGCAGAGATATATGTGAGAGAGGTCATGTCGCGACATGGAGTGCCGATCTCGATTGTGTCAGACCGAGATGTATGTTTCACTTCTAGGTTCTTGAAGAAATTTCATGAGGAGTTGGGTACAAGATTGCACTTCAATACCGCCTATCACCCACAGACAGACGGGTACAGTGAGCAGACGATTCAGACGCTCGAGGACATGCTTCGAGCATGTGTTATGGACTTCGGTGGAAGTTGGGACACCTACCTACCTTTGGCTGAGTTTTTTATAACAACATCCACCATTCAAGTATTGGTATGCCTCCCTTTGAGCTTTTATATGGGAGGAGGTGTCGGACTCCCATCTGTTGGGGAGAGGTAGGGCAACGAGTGATGGGTAGCACTAAGATAGTACTTAAGACGAACAAGCAGATACATCAGGTCAGACAGAGGTTACTGACAGCCCAGAGCCGCCAGAAGAGTTATGTGGATAGGAGGCGACCCAAGCTCGAGTTCTAAGTTGGAGACTTTGTACTCATGAAGGTATCTCCTTGGAAATGAGTGATCCAATTCACGAAGAATAGGCAAGGTAGCATACCGTTTATAGCTACCCGAGGGGTTTGGTCAGATCCATGATACCTTCCACGTATCCCAATTGAGGAAGCGTATAGCCGATGAGACGGTGGTAGTGCCACTAGAGGATATTCAGGTGGATGCGAACTTGAATGACATGGAGAGGCCGATCGCGATACTGGACCGGAAGATGAAGGTTCTGAGGAACAAGGAGGTACCTCTAGTTCAAGTCCAGTGGCAACATCGGAAAGGGTCCGAGCTGACATAGGAGCCGGAGACGGAGATGCGGGAGCAGTATCCAGAGTTATTTGCAGAGTGAGACTTCGAGGGCGAAGTCTGATTCTAGTGGGGGAGAATTGTAACATCTGGATTTCCAGGTATCATACTTTAAGTATTTATTTTTGAGTTAAGAAGGGGGATTCGTCGAGTTGATGCCTAAACTCATCGAGTAGGGTCGCGACTGATGACTCAGATTAATGAATGGACTCAGCGAGTCGGTGAGTCGAATCGAGTAGTCAGCGTTGTGGTCAGAAACCCTAAATCTTTGGGCCTGTGACCTATTTAAAGGTCCTTATGGCCTTCATTTGCGGCCACACATACCCTTGAGAGACCTTATTGAACCAGAGAGCAGAGAGAGAGAGAAGATGGGAGCCAATTTCACCATTTTAATGCATTCTTTCAAGGAAGGAAAGGATATTCAAGCTAGGCTATTTGAGGGGGGCTTAGATCTGCTATCATTTCATCAAGGGTTGTTGTTTGAGGTATGATTTGAGGCCTATTCTCGTATGTATAGTAGATTCCATGAATGTAGGGTTTCCTTACCCCCCCCCCCCCACCCATTTTAGTTGAGTTATGGAGTATATGGAGCCCCTTTGAGGCATAGACATTAGATATGGACCTTGAGAGGTCCAGAGAGTCCCAGCAACCTAGCTTTATGCAGTCACATAAGAGTATTGAGCCTAAGACACCATTATAAGGGTTATTTTACCAAATAGAGCTAGATGTGTGGTGCATGGACATAAATATTGAACTTTAAGTGACTTTTGGGTGCTAGAAGGCCAGAAGGCCAGATCTATAAGTTAGAGGAACAGATCTGACCTCATAAGGTCAAATGAGTGTTGCCATGTAGGAAACTCGCCGAGTCCATGAGAAGACTCGACGAGTCGGATCGAGTTGCATCGCGATTCGTGCTCAGTGGTAACCCGTCGGGTGAAAGGTTAACTCAATGAGTCAAGTGAGGAATTAGGAGGATTCAAAGGACACGCATGGACTCGCCAAGTCACCCGAGTGCACTCAACGAGTCTGGTCAAAGTTGTACTGTTGACTGGAGTTGACCGTAGGGTTTTGGTCAAACTGATTCAAGAGAGGCCATGGAGGGGTTGAATGGTCTTCTACCCATTCTTTAGAGATGAGAACATAAAGAGAGTATTGATTAGAGATATTATCATTTTGATAGGAGGAGGCTAGATTGGGGGTATCGAGAACGAGAGTATACTAGACATCATACGAGGTGAGTCTTCTCACTATACATTACCTAGAGTGTCTTATGTGTTATGTGTATGATTGAGATTATTTGCATTGTGATATATGTATGCTATGTGTTATATATATTGGACCAGAGGGTCCAATGATTTAGACCGGACCGGAGGGTCCAACGAGGTACGGGACTAGAGGGTCCCGCTATGATACATTGACCGGATGTTCGTACCGAGTTCTAGCCTCGAGTGGCTTATGTGTTGTATGTGGTATTTTTGAGGAACTCACTAAGAATTTATCCTTACAGTGTTATGTGATATGTGTTTCAGGTACTAGCGAGGATCGCGGGAAGGCACGGGCGTGATTTGTACACACAGACAGAGGATTTTGCATTTGAGATTATAGGATATGTTTTACTGTGATCACTTTTGATACACTTGAGTTTTGAGATGATTTATATGAGATATGTTATGTGTGAAAAATGAAAAATTATTTTAAACTTTTACGTCGTTACATCCCAAACCTGATGCCGAAGATGATCCTTCTGATGAGATTATGTTTGAAGAAGTCAACACAACAGTTGGTGCTATTCTATCTTATACGTAAACCTTCTTCTTCTAAACAACTTTTTGATTTAGGTCTCTCCTCATCCTCTGAGGAATCTTAAAAAGAAATTATTGAAGAAAACAAGCAGTCGTCACCTCCTCCTGAAGGCACCTTAGAAGGTGATCATGATAACCAATTCCATGAAAATCAAGTTGATGACTCCAAGCCCACATAGGCCAATAATGATGGAACTGAAGATGATAAGAAATCTGAAGGTTCCACCTCAGACACATGATACTATAATGAAAACATTGCGAATCCGAGATAGTATTACCGCATCAAATTCCAAAATCGATAATGTTGATCTAAATTTCGCAAGCTTTGACACCCAAACATGACCAGAAAGTCATAAGTCTTGATTCCAAGGTTGAAATCATCCTCAAGTCTCTTTCCGAGATCAAGGTAGCTGCTCCCTCATAACTTTACCGAGGCAATCAGTTAGAATAACTCATCTCGCTTCACCTCAGTGGCACCCTTGAAGATGTTGAAGCACACTATAAGGAAAACATGGATTATCACATCTCCACTTTGACCACAATGCTTAAAGTTCATGATGGCATGCTTTCTTCCACCAACACCCTATTCAAGAAAACTCACGTCTGACATGAAAAACAATTTTAGAGGTTATAGAAAGAAATTCGACAGAAAGACGTGATGAACATGGTTATGCAGTAATTGCTCATCAAGATTATTCATGCAACTCAACATCACCTGGATATTCCAAACTGCAAGTTTGATGAAATGCTTCACATCCTTGATGAAAACTTTGATCATTTCAAAGGTCAAGCTCCTACTGCCGATAGATACGATTCGCTTTCTAAGCAAATCGACATCGGTTTTTAGAAATGTTTTGAAAGATTGAATGAGCTTAAGACCGATCAAATACTTGCATCAGAAGTTGGGCCTTCTGATGAAAGAGGTTGAGAATAAGAACAAAAGCATGTGCAATGGAAACCAATCTTAGACTATGCACTCTGAGATCAATCAACTGATGACGAAATTCTAGAAGTCAAAACCCTTGAACCTCTTGAAGTAGATCGTGATAATGAAGATTTGGTTGAAGATGTGATTTTGGGATTACAAGACATCAAGGAACCTCCTACCAAACTCCTTTATGAAGCAAAGAAGGTGAAATTGTTCAGATAGATGAAGGTTTCTTGTCTGTCATCTTTATATGAAACCTTTCAAAGGAGCCGATACATGTCTAAGATAAAAACCAAGCTAACAATTCAAGCCTTCTTAGGTACACAATCTATACGTCCTCTAATTCTTTCTCTGAAGATTGTTCAGATAGATGAAGGTTCGCCCACCAGGAAACCTGATGAGATTCCTGAAGAGCCTTTGATTCCTCCTCCATCCAAGCTATTCATCACAGAACCCAGTCATCAAATCATCTCCTCCATTTTTGGAAAAGGTGACAACCCCTAAAACAACTGCAAAAATATTGGTACAGGTTCGGATAGTCCAGTGAAGACGTTTAAAAAGTCTGAGGGTTGGTCCAATGATCAAATTCAACATGATATAGAAGAACGCATCCGTATTCAAGCTCTCAAAGACAACCCAAATCCGATGCTGGGAATTTTTGCTCTCCTACAAGATGGAATTATTTGTGATATCCATTTGCGCCATTCATGTACCATGATCTTCCAACTCAAGATGTTGATCAACACAAATTTCCAATCTCTTCTCTTGGACACTACTATATCATGTT
Source organism: Lactuca sativa (assembly GCF_002870075.4). Taxonomy (NCBI): domain Eukaryota; kingdom Viridiplantae; phylum Streptophyta; class Magnoliopsida; order Asterales; family Asteraceae; genus Lactuca; species Lactuca sativa. Next base: position 191,144,429 of record NC_056629.2, read on the forward strand.
TGTACCTCTGCATCCAACTGATGATCCGCAAAACATTCATCCAAACTAAGTGTGAGAGATTAATAACCTTTTATTCCATCAATGCACGACCCAAAAAGGAAGTGTGATCTCAGAAAAGGATTATCAAGATAATGGGATACGGTAATAAGGTTCAAACTAAGTTCGAACTGGACTGTCTTTTGCATAGATATTTCATATCTCGGAATAGAGAATCCACTATCACCATCACGGACGCAGACTTTAGTTCAATAAATCCCAATGATATTCTCACATTAGTTGATCATTTCTGAGACCGTAAAACCAATGACTAAAGCAATGGAGCCTACAACACTGCAGTCAACATCCTAAAGGACTACATTGCATAAATTTTCTAGATCCAGTTTTGAGTTTGATCATCTCTTTGGTATGGAAGATCACCTAACCAAGATCAAGATTGAGTTTCCTGAGGCCCAGATCTTAGCAGAAGGACCAATCGAAGAACCAAAACTTGGTTACATCTACCTCACAAAGAATTCCAATCAAAAGGAATTCTTCCGAGTGCTTGACAAACATCTTATTCCTAACAAGATTCTTCAAAAGTTCGTCTCAATGCTGCTAAGAGTGATTCTTCCGAACATGTCAAAAAGAAATTTATTGAGCATCGCAAATGGTACATCAAGGTCAAAATCTGGCTCCAAAGGGCTTATCTATTTGTGTTTAAAGAAGCTAAGTGATGAATCAGATGATTTTTAAAATCACTTAGGGGAGACTTTTGATACATGAAAAAGTGATTCTTTAGCAATCCGAGATAGAGGATTCTGAAGTGAAGTGTCTTCAGAAATGGAGCTAGTTCTGAAGTGAAGATCAGTCTGAGATGCATCTTTTGTTTCTTGTTATTTTATGTCTGTAATGTGCATTAAATATTCCTAGTATTATTTGGTTTTATAGTTATTGTTCTAAGTCTGTAAGATTTATTTTTTTTATCACTCCTTGTCTATTTAAGGAGATGTAAACTTCATTCTATGTATGCAAGAGTGAAAAACATTCACCTTTCTCACCAATACCAAAAAGCATTCAGTCGATCAATCTATTTACCATTCTTATTGTTCTTAAATCTCCTTACACTCTTCATACTTATTATTTAAACTCTTTGAGTACTTTGTTGAACTTCTTGATTTTCAAGACAAGACCGGTTTACCAGACTTGGCTAGACCATAATAATTTGCAGCAAACATTGATCTTAAGTTAATTAAAGGTTTGAGTTTTCAAAACCTGTCCACGCAGATCTTTTTGCTCTCACGGATACGTGAATCCTGTTGAGATGATTCACCGAATTTGGTTCTCTGTTTTTTAAAAGGGATGCCTTTCGCTTATGAGCGATGTATTTCTTACAACCTTCTAAGGTGGCTAGTCCATTTTCTTACGAAGCCAAATCATCTGAGACTGGGGCATGTTGAGTTGGATCAAACACAACCGAAGTGTCGAGATGATGTTTCAAGTGAGGAGAATCGGAATGAATAGTGCTCAACATGTGTTGAGGAAGACGTCAGAAAACTCTAAATGCAACTGGAATGGGTAACGTGTAAGTTTTAATTGTTTCGAAGGAACAATATACCTCATGTATGTACAAATTATGTGGAATTTATTCATTTCGTTCGCAGTACAACTGTTCTAGCGTCAGAGCCCAAAATCTTAGACTTGGAATCTCATTCATCTTCCTTTTATTTGTAAACATCCTAAAGTCTTGCCAAAGGACCTATGGTAGATCAACAATGTTTGATTTCCTGGTGAAGATGTTGTAGACGACGTAGAGCCAATCTTTGCTCATTGTGTCCGTCTAGTTGTGTTTGTTGGAAAAACCTCTAAGAATCAGGTGTATCAGAATCGTCCATATGTCTGGAACAGTCGATTTCTTGACTCCTTAGCCTTGAATTCCCTTTGTACCCCGATCCAAGTGAGAAAAGATTGGGATTCTTCTTTTGTGGGTTCTTGCACTCAAAAACCTTGAGGGTTTTCTATAACTCCAATGACACGAAGAAGGTTGCTTTATAAACAGCTACAATTCGATCATCAATGAACGTTTCTTCAAGAACTGCATATTTAAACTTAACTAATTCAAAGGCTTTGTGAAAAAATATAAAAAGGAAGTCACGGTTTGCGATTTTGGTGAGAGGAATAGCGATGGGGTGTTTAGAGATTAATTCGATCTTGATTCTAACAGACTCGTCGATGTCCATAGGATCAAGGGAAAAGAGTTGAGTGGTTTCCCTTAAGATGGGTCCAGTCAAAGAGATTGAAGTAAATCCCTTTTATGAATTCTTGGTTGCAGGTTAGGTGATTTTTGAAGCCATTAAAAAAGGATTCAATAAAACAAAAGAACAGTGAGAATAGAGTTGAAGGTTCTAAGGACACGGTAGTTGAAGTGCAAAAAGAGGGAACACTTAGGATTTAAAATCCTTTTATGGGTGGATGTTTTTGTATTGGGTTGATAATTAATAATGATGGCACCCGAATGAGGAAACATGGTGCATTAAATGCACAAGTCTAAAAGACCTCCCTATACGAAAGTTTGTAAGCATGAGATGGGACGTGCGTTTTTTCAATATGGGTAACCATCATTTCGATTCAAAAACCCTCAGTACTTTATTAGAATACAAGCCAAAAGCATGTTTTTTGCGAGTTAATAGGATAATCATAAAGAAAATTTCCGTTTCAATCATCATGAGAAAAACAAACTTTGGAATTATTTCTTAAATGATGAGCTTAAAATTCATTTATTGTTTGATTAAGAGAATCTAGTAATGATCAGGTTAAGAGATGGAATGACATAAGATACTTCATAAGAAATTTAAAAGTAACATTAGTACTTGATATAGGTTTAGAGATGGCACAATCTCGGAAAGAATGTCAGAGGTAAAAATGATTGAAGAACTTCGAGGTCAAGTTTTGAAAAATTTAGATTTGAGGAGTTCTGAGAAGTGAAGGAGGAATGCTTGGAAAGAGACAAGTATCGATATTTCAATACTAGTTCAGATTTGAATTCTGAGGTAGATTCTTCATAATGAATTCAGAGTGAGAAATACTCTGAGGTGAAACTTTCTCAAAATCTCTCACAAAAGTCTTTCGAACAGAAATCCCAATAAAGTGGAATTCTGAAAGACTTAAGACTAAAAGAGAAAATTCTAAAGTAAAAATGGTATGATCTAGCAATTATTTGACTTTCTGATGTTACAATAAGAGAGTACAAGTTTCTTGGAAGAATTGACGTTCAGTCATCATCATTCCCTCTTTATTCAGAAAATAGTTGAATTTGGTTTCATCTAATGCCTTGGTAAAGACATAAGCAATTTCATCGTCAGATGGAACAAAAATGACCTCAATGTTTCAATTAAGAACATGATCTGTAATAAAATGGTACCAAATATTAATGTATTTCGTCATGGAGTGTTGAATTGGGATGTGAGAAATTATGATGGCACTTTGAGAATCATAGTAGATTGGGATCTGTTGAAATCGATAACCATAGTCTAACAACATAGATTTCATCCATAGAACTTGAGAGGTACAACTTGCAGCAATAATGTATTCCGCTTTAGTTGTGCTATGCAATTTTATTTCTTGGATAACCAGCTAAGAAATCTTCCACCCAAAAAATTAACAACCACCAGATGTGCTTTTTCTATCAAGTTGAAGTCCACCATAGTTTCAGTCCGAATAGGCATTTAACAAGAAGCTTTCATTGGCGGCATATCAACCTCTTAGGTTCTTTCTTCCTTTAAGATATCTGAAGATTTTCTTTACTGCCAAAAGGTGAGAAATCTTCGGAATAACCTGTAATCTGGCACACAGACATGTAGAGAATATGATGCCAGGGTGACTTGAAGTGAGGTAAATTAGTGATCCAATTATTCCTCAATACTTCTTCTGATCAATTGCTTCACCGGATTGGTCCCAGAAGATCTTGTGTCCAAAACCCATCAGAACTTTTTCCGAGGCGTAGGTGTCCATTAAAATATTTCTTTAGAAGTTTGAAAATGTATTTCTCTTGGTGATTGAAGATTCCACTTTTGGTATGTTTGACTTGAAGTCCGACAAAGAAACTTAACTCATGATTTGTAACAACGTAAATTTTCAAACAAAATTTTCATTTTAAAATCACATACTTTTCATAACATAATGTATAAAAAAATATCATTTACTCAAAGTACAAGCACAACTCTTTCTCCGGTGTGTACAATCAAGCTGGTGCCGTCCCGTGATCCTAGGAAACCTGAAACACATAAAACATAACACGGTAAGCACAAAGCTTAGTGAGTTCCCCAAAATACCACATACAACAAATTCACCACTCGAGGCTCTACTTTGTAAGACCCTCCGGTCGATGTGTCTCAGCGGGACCCTCCAGTCCCATAGCTCGTTGGACCCTCTAGTCCGGTCTAGCCCGTTGGACCCTCTGGTCCAGTCAGGTTGAGGACCCTCTGGCCTCATAAATCGTTGGACCCTCTGGTCCGGTCTGTAAAACTCTGCATGGCATAAATCACAAAGAAATAATTCACAACATAACATATAAGGCAGGATAACATAATACTCAATGTAAGCACATAAGACCTTCCGGTCGCACATAACTACCACTCAAGGTAAATTATATTGAGAAGACTCACCTGGCAACTACCAAGTAAAGACCTCTCTCCTAAATCTGGAACTAGCCTCCGCCTAACACAATGAATGAATAGCTCTAAGTGATACTCTAATCAGAACTCTAATGAGCGAAGGCTATTCTTTCTCTTATTAACTCTTTTGAAGTGGATAAAAGACCATTTTACCCCACCATGGTCTCTGCTACTCATGTTGACCAAAACCCCAAAGTCAACAGAAGTCAAACTCGAGTCAACAGTCCACGTTTGACCCGAATCGCCGAGTGCACCCTTGCAAATCATAGAGTCCACTTATTTTCCTCAGAAGTCTCGTGACAGTCCAACTCAGCTTGTCGAGTTGACCCCCAACTCGTCCAGCTATCACATGATTCAGCTCTTTGGGACAAACCCTAACCAACTCGTCGAGCCGGATAATGGACTTGGCGAGTTCATTCGAACCAAATGTTCATTCAGACGATCTCAAACAGATCTATCACTCCAAACACTAGATCTATCATCCCAAGGCCCAAAAATTACGTAAAGCTTCGATCTTTACGTTCATACATAAGGTTATTGCTCCAAAATGCTAATACATGCCTTTCATGAATGATTAAGCCCAAAAACCCTCTTATGGATGAATAAAGTTGGGACATCTATATTCTAAGGACCTCACAAGGTCCAGATCTGAGGTCTAGACTTCTTGATAACACATGCTACTCAAGAACCCAACCAAAATGACAAAAAGCCCTAAATCTCCATAGATATGAGATCCAACTAAATACATGAGAAAGGTGTGGGATTTTTACCTTCCAGAGAAGCTCTTAGAGAAGAAATGCTAGATCCCACAACCTCAACCCAGTCCTTGCTTGAAGCTCACTCCTTTTCTTCCAAAAAGGTCCATCAAAACACTTGATACAAGCTCAAGGACTCTCTCTTAGCTTCCATGGCTGCCTAGGGTTTCACACAGGTGAGTTGAACAGAAGATGAGCCGAAAATAAGGCTATAAATGCCTTTAAATAAGTTACAGGCCCGAAATTGTAGGGTTTCCTTCGCTAGCACTGACTCGGCGATTTGAAACACAGACTCGTCGAGCCAGCTCACTAATCCTCATCACCCAACACGACCTTACTCGATGAGTTGATGCATCAACTCATCGAGTCGCCCATGAAACTCATTATAACTATAGAAATGATATACCCCGGAACCAGGATGTTACAATTCTCCCCCACTTAATTTGATTTTGCTTTCGATATTGCTCTTCATCCATGCATCGCTCGAACCTATAACTCGGAAAGCACCACTTAAAAGGGCCTTATACCCCACCAATATCTCTTCTATAGAAACCTGAATCCAAACAAGAACTCCCAAATCCAGAACAAAACCGACCCCTCTGCCGCTAAGATACCCCCCTTTCTGACCACCCAAAAATCTGGAAGCTCTGGTGGCCTAGCCCGCCGCTAGACTGCCCACTCAAGATATCACTACGTTATTCGCTCCTCGAATAACAAACCCTGATAGCTCACTGCCCCTCTGATTCTCTCCAGACATAAGCTAACAATTGGCTACCGATCACTCATACCAAACATAGCAACGATCCGAATCACGCCCCAAGAAACGGAAGTGTTCACATCCTACCAGGGCTCATCCACTGAACTGCTATCAGAACCCATCTGAACAATGAATTCTCAACACTCTACCCTCAGACACAAGAGAATAATCATGCTTGCTCAGAAGTGTCCTCAGACATCTAAATATCATAAGTCTCAGCTCCATTTCTCATATCCCTTTTTAACACTATGCACCAGGTCTGATCTCGACCCAACATATGAACCTCCAAGGTTATCCATTGCATTATCCCAACCGTCTTATATGTTTCCTTCTCACAATAACTACATCGGCCCATTGTGACACACAAGTCATGAAGTTCGCCTTACCCCAAGAGAATGTTACACTCCCAACTGAAGATCGACTCAAGCCCGACCTCTGTCGTTTACTGCTCAAAGTTCCATGCATCTCGCAGTACCTCCTGTACCTGAGTACTGACCTAAACAGGTCTAAGACATCAAATGATAAACAATACCCCTCAACATGGAACCCATCTCAGAGTCCAGAATCTCATCTCGCCTGCCCAACACACCACTAGAGCCAAACTCAGACTCAAAAGTTTGATCTGTTCCAGAGTTGGAATCACTCGACCCAATGAAGCACTCAACTCATGACTCATGATCCGCAACCCATGCGTACCCCACTTATCCACTCCCCTTTGGTTGTAAAACCACTACTAAATTCAGAATATAACGACCCCCAACAAATATGGAGACCCCAGTCTCGCCCCTGGTTCAACCACCAGGCTCCCACAAACTCGAATATTAGGGCTACCCAAGCCTAAAACTCTTCTGCGTCATGCTCTGATAAGAGATTACTTCATCACAACATTCTCTCGTTGACTAGCGGGTACTATGGCTCCCCGTAGTATCATAATGACCTCTCACTAAATAGTGAGTACTACGGCTCCCCGCAACATTACAACAACCTTTTACTGAATGGTTAATACTACGGCTCCCCGTAGTATCACCACAAACTCTCACTGAGTAGTGAGTACCATAGCTCCCCATAGCATTACCACAACCTCTCACTAAATAGTGAGTACTACGGCTCCCTGTATTATCACCACAAGCCTCACTGAATAGTGAGTACTACGGCTCCCCGTAGTATCAACACAACCCTCCCTGAATAGTGAGTACTACGGCTCCCCGTAGTATCACCACAACCCTTTGCTTTTACTCATTGAAACTAAAACTCCCCACAGTCTTACCTCACTTGCTCTTACCACATCACAATCTCACCCTTAGCTCGACACCACCCTACGATCATTAACTCATGCCCTGCGTACCAATCAAAGATAGGTGTACACACTTACCCAAATTTTGAATTGCTATTTTTGACAACATCTGCCATAACAAAATGACTTTCCCTGATGCAATCCACATTCTCGACTAATCTAACTTAAAATCAATTAGTCGGAGTGCTCCCACCAGAACTATAGATACTTGCTACACCACTTTCCAGCTCTCAACTCAGAACTCAAAATAATCTGGAAATAAGGACATCATACTCGGATACCTCGGTATACCAACACATAATCTCATGTTACTTTGCCCAAACCATTGATCCCATACTCACGACACCGTACTTGGATAATGCATTGCTCTTTCAGAGTCTCTCAACCGATCCTACTCTCGCACCACTAGAACCTCAGAGAATTCCATCCCCCAATTTGAAACACATAAGCATTGTCAATGGCTTCGAACATGCTGACAAAAACCTGAAGCTCCCCTCTACTGGTCATTACCCATACGGAACTACTCATATCGACACTGAAATTGATCGGCAAATCAACTGCTGCCCTTCTAGGGGTATAGATCACAGTCTATACCTTTACATGCAAATCACAGCTATAGCATCTGCAATCCAGCGATCCGATCGCACTAGAACTCGACATATGCTAATTCTGAAAATCACAGGTCACAATGAAGTTTTCCCAATCCGCGGCCACCTGCCGTGGATCCATTCATCCTTTCTTAAACACAAACTCTTACATCTTCCCGTCTGGAACCTCAGATTCCCATAACCATTCCTCTGACTGCACATGAACAGATCGTTGATCCCCTAACTGGAGAACCAGTTCTCCCCCACTCAGGGTTCGAACAATCATTAATTGGCACATCCGCGGTCTACTCAATAGATTGTCTCACCCGTTACATCACACTTGTCTCTTAAACGTATTTCACAATCATTCCAGAGCCTTCCCAAAGGACACCAAACAAACTCTAATATCTCGTTCCTAACAAAATCTTGGAAGCCTCCACACATGACTGCATCCTTGAAGATTAAGACTGACATACCATCTGAAACCCTACTGTTCTGAATCCAATCTATCTCAAATCCAGAAATAGTGCCCTGCCATGCACTTCGACTCTAGTTCATCAATCCGCATCCCAAAACGGGAATGATCATAAAAGCACAGCCTCATTCTCATTGTTGATACACCATGTAGACCACGATGGCCACTGCCCCGATATATTCCTTTTTAACCACCAGAAATTACTAATACAAGTACCTTTACCTCAACAAGGCACTTCTTTGCTCTCATCCGTCTTAGTCCCACTAATGACTCTCTCTCTCTTGGCATAAGACTACCTCGAAGCCAACATACTACCCAAATATTTTGGTGATAAGGTCACCATGCTTGCTACCCCACGGGGTTTACCTTCAACTCTAAATTAGAAGCTCCATATCTCTCCTGCCTCCCACAGAACACTGAAATATCACCACTCAGGTCACAAAAAATGACATCTCCACTATCAGCTGGTCGCTCAGCCCAGACTATATTCTTCCATAATGCACCATCCCTACTCATCCCTAAGTCTTGCGACTCCAACTGGCATATCACCAACAATTCCTTAGAGCTAGCTCGATTTCCCTTTCAAGGGATGCTCCACTAAAACTCATTCATCATGGCCCTCGGACCCCATCCTCTTTCACATCTGATCTCAGTCTAGAAAATCACCTTAGAATAACCGGTAAAACCAGAAGCACTAACCACCACGTGTCCTTGTACTCAAACCAGGTGACTACCTCTCGATCTACTATGAATCATGGTACCCAAACCACGTTATCTCCTCTTAATCTGCTACAAATCATGGTAATCGAACCATGTTCCCTCTTCTCAATCCGCCTCAAATCATGATACTCGAACCATGACATCACCTCTCGATCTGCTACAAATCATGGTACTCAAACCACGACATCACCTCTCGATATGCTACAAATCATGGTACTCGAACCATGACATCACCTCTCGATCTGCTAGAAATCATGATATTCGAACCATGACATCACCTCTCGATCTGCTACTTAGATCCTCCGGAATACTCCCTACATCGAGTATGGGTCCTTTGCTTTCAGTGGTATAGGCCCATACTATCTACCACATCTACCCATACTCTCTACACGGACCATCCCAGAGTCCCTAAGTAGCTGCTCAAGCTTCTAAATCGCCAATCTCGACGTGCGTGCTCGCTTCCCAGCGAAATTCACTACTCTGTCAGCGTACTCATATGACTAAGGTCACTTCCTAGCCTCTTCCTAGATTCTCACACTCTGTCAGCGTACTTATGGTGCCATTCATCTACCTCCTGAATATCGTCACATTCACTTGGTAGCCGACTCTCACCATCGGGAGTTCCACAAAGCACGAAGCAAGTAGCATTTGGGCATCGAATAAACACGGAAAACCCACTCTAGGTGATAACTCCATTTGCTCTACCCATACTCAAAAGATATCACCTAATTCTGTAACATCCCAAATTTTAGAAGTTGAGTTAAGGGCTAAAAGTGTAAATTGAAGAAGGGACTCGACGAGTAGGTATACTTACTCGCCGAGTCGGAGCGGGTTTCGGGTCGCGAATTAAGTGACCAACTCGTCGAGTCGGAACCTAGACTCGACGAGTTGGTGATGGAATGAGAAAAACCCTAATCTCGTGGGTTGCATACTATTTAAAGGACTTTATGTCCTTCTCTTAGCCTCCTTATTACCCTGGAGAACCAGAATACCCTAAGCTCGGGTGTGTGAGGCCTTTGGAGGAAGATTGAAGCTTTGGAAGTTGTTTCTAGTGGAAGAAACTTGTAGATCAAGTGTAAAGCACCAAGGGATTCATGGAGATCTGGTAACAAGTTGATTACCTTGAGCTTTTACCTTCTAGATCTATTCATGAATGAGATTTGGGTCCATTTTGGTATGTTTGGGATCTATTTCGGGTTTGGAGTTTAGATCTGAGGTTGCTACTCCAGATATAGACTTGTATTGGTTCTAGAATGTCATAAAGCATCAGTCAATGAGTTGTTGGTGAAGCCCCTTTGTCTTAAACCCTAGCCCTAGAGTGATTTGGACCTTTAACTCCTTTTTTTCACGTAAAGGTTGCAACTTTACGTGGGAGTTATGCCCTAGAAGAGTGGATCTACAGTTTGGAGCCCCTGCATGGCTCAAAAAGCCTCTGTATGGATGAAGGACTGAAGAGACTCGGCGAGTTCCTTGGGTGGACTCGGCGAGTCATATGAAGATAGGCATGGACTCGATGAGTTGGAAGAACAACTCGACGAGTCTGTTGAAGATTGCCTTGGACTCGGCGAGTCTGTTCTTGGACTCAGCGAGTCAGATGGCAAAACCCCAACCTCTTTTGGTTAAGCTTTGGATCTATGAGTCGGTTGGCGACTCAGTGAGTTGGTCAAGATGGAATTCTGAGACCGTTCAACTTGACGAGTCCTAGGGCAACTCGGCTAGTTGAGTCGTGTTATGGGAGTTTTCTGAGTATAAGAACTCGACGAGTCGACGGGTTGACTCGGCGAGTAGGGTCAATCAGGAAGGTTGACTTTGACCAGGACTTTGACCAAAGTTGACTTAACTGACCCTGGGAAGACAGTTTAGTCTAAGTGTTGTTATTTGTATTGGTTGCTCAGGGAGCTAGAGGAGCAGCATTTCAGAGAGTTATCGATTAGCAGCCGGAGGTTTATCAGCTGAATTCAGCAGTTCAGGTGAGTTTTCCTTCCAGTAGGAACGGGTCTACGGCCACAATGCCGACCTGTTTAGTTAGCAGTAGTTTCCGGACTTCGATCCGATGCAGTAGTTCAGTATGCTTGACGTCTTTGTGATTCAAGCATATTTTTGTGTTATGTGTTCCGGACTTCGGTCCGATGCAGTATGCAGTATATGTGTTTATGCTAGTAGTTATGATTATGCTATGTCATGTTCAACCAGTTAGTCCAGGCTTCGGCCCGATGCAGTTTCCGGACTTCGGTCCGATGCAGTATGCAGTATATGTGTTTATGCTAGTAGTTATGATTATGTTATGCCATGTTCAACCAGTTAGTCCGGACTTCAGTTCGATGCAGTTAGCCGGACTTCGGTCCGATGCAGGAAGCAAGGCCCCAATTAGTCTGGACTTCGGTCCGATGCAGTTAGCCGGACTTCGGTCTGATGCATGGGGCAAGGCCCTAGTTAGTCCGGGCTTCGGCCTGATGCAGTTTCCGGACTTCGGTCCGATGCAGGGGGCAAGGCCCCGGTTAGTCCGGACTTTGTTCCGATGCAGTGAGCAAGACCCAGTATGTGCTTTATATGTTATTGTATGTTATGTGGTAGTTTGGGGGAGATCACTAAGCTTTGTGCTTACAGTTTCAGTTTTGGTTTCAGGTACTTCTGCAAGCAAGGGGAAGAACTCGGATTGATGGCATGACACACACCACAGTTGCAGTTTATTCTTGGGAGTTTTATTGATATTTTGATATGATATTAACTTCAATTTTGAATTGATACATTTACTATGGCATTTTGAGACATACGATTCATGGTTTTATTATCTAATAGTTGATGTTGCGATTTTTAGTAATATTAAAACAAAAATTTTTGGGTTGTATTTCGGGTCGTTACAAACTTAGCAACTCTACCCCTTGCGGGTAGCTAACTACTCTCTCGGTAGGCTCCATAAATGCTTATCTAGGTATCTCTCCTAGATTACTCCTCTACTCAAATCCCTCTCTAAAAGGATTCTTGCTGGATACTCTTACTCATCACATACTCGAAAGCACATCACAGATAACAGCAACTCCTAGGCTAAAGCATCACAAATCAAGCCACTCTAGTCCTAAAATATGAAATACCTATCCTATCACTAGCATGCATAATACCTCATAACATATCTCATAATACAAAAGTAAGGGTATTTTGGGAAATCACCGTTCGGGCTCTAGCTTATTGTACACACTGTTGTTCATCGTTTTCTCTTAGAAACTCTTGTTCACTCTAGAAAAATCATTTCTTTGAAGATTTTTCTCAAATCCTCAGTTTGAGTCCATATTTACCCGAAGGTGCATCTGAATCCCTCAAACCTAAGCTCTGATACCAACTTGTAACAACGTAAATTTTCAAACAAAATTTTCATTTTAAAATCGCATACTTTTCATAACATAATGTATAAAAAATCTCGTTTACTCAATTTATAAACACAACTCCATTAATAATCTAGGATCCTCAAAACATAACTCTTTCTCTGGTGTGTACAATCAAGCCGGTGTCGTCCCGCGATCCTGGGAAACCTGAAACACATAACACATAACACGATAAGCACAAAGCTTGGTGAGTTCCCCAAATACCACATACAACAAATTCACCACTCGAGGCTATACTTTGTAAGACCCTCCGGTCGATGTGTCTCAGCGGGACCCTCCAGTCCCATAGTTCGTTGGACCCTCTGGTCTGGTCTAGCCCGTTGGACCCTCCGGTCCGGTCTGGATGAGGACCCTCTGGTTCGGTCTGTAAAAACTCCGCATGTCATAAATCACAAAGAAATAATGCACAACATAACACATAAGGCAGGATAACATAATACTCAATGTAAGAACATAAGACCTTCCGGTCACACATAACTACCACTCAAGGTAAAGTATAGTGAGAAGACTCACCTGACAAGCACCAAGTAAAGACCTCGCTCCCAAATCTCGAACTAGCCTCCACCTAACACAAGGAATGAATATATCTAAGTGGATAAAAGACCATTTTACCCCTTCATGGTCTCTACTACTCATGTTGACCAAATCCCCAAAGTCAACAGAAGTCAAACTCGAGTCAACAGTCCATGTTTGAGCCGACTCGCCGAGTGCACCCTTGCGACTCGTCGAGTCCACTTATCTTCCCCAGAAGTCTCATGGCATTCCAACTTAGCTCGTCGAGTTGACCCCCAACTCGTTGAGCTATCGCATGATTCAACTCTTTGGGACAAACCCTAACCAACTCATCGAGTCGGATCATTGACTCGGCGAGTTCATTCGGACCAAATGTTCATTCAGATGATCTCAAATAGATATATCACTCCAAACACTAGATCTATCATCCCAAGGCCCAATAATCATGTAAAGCTTCGATCTTTACGTCATACATTAGGTTATTGCTCCAAAATGCTAATACATGCCTTTCTTGAATGATTAAGCCCAAAAACCCTCTTATGGATGAATAAAGTTGGGACATCTATACTCTAAGGACCTCACAAGGTCCAGATTTAAGGTCTAGACTTCTTGATAACACATGCTACTCAAGAACCCAACCAAAATGACAAAAAGCCCTACGTCTCCATAGATATGAGATCCAACTAAATACATGAGAAAGGTGTGGGCTTTTTACCTTCCAGAGAAGATCTTAGAGAAGAAATGCTAGATGCCACAGCCTCTACCCACTCCTTGCTTCAAGCTCACTCCTCTTCTTCCAAAAAGGTCCACCAAAACACTTGATACAAGCTTAAGGACTCTTTCTTAGCTTCCATGGCCGCCTAGGGTTTCACACAGGAGAGTTGAACAGAAGATGAGCCACAAATGTAACATCCGGTTTCCCAGGTATGATGTTTTGTTCTTTTATTTTTGAGTGTTGAGGGGAGACTCGGAGAGTTGGCGTCCAGACTCGCCGAGTATGGTCGTGGATTCATATGCGAGTTCACAGCTGGACTCGGCGAGTTCCTGAGTGGACTCGGCGAGTCCATGCTGTTTAATGAAACCCTAATTTCCAAGGTTTGAGACCTATTTCAAGGGTCTTAGGGCCGTCATTTGCAGCCACCAACCCCAGAGAGAAACCCTAAGAGATCTAGAGTGTTTGTGAGGAAGGAGAGGCCATTCTTGAACCTTTTGTGGGTGTTTTTGCAAGAAGGAAGTCTTCAAGGTAAGAGGAGGCTGAAGGAGGTGTGATTTTGGTGGTTTTGAGCTCATAGAGATTGTATTGAGGTATTATTCTCGGATCTTCTTCAATTTTTGGTGTTGATTCTTAGTGTTAGGGTTTTCTAACCCTTTTTGAGGTTGATTAAGTAGAGCATTTGTGTAACACCCGGGTTTCAGGGCTAAGCTTTTTTGTCAATGTAATAGTCTAGTTCAACTCTTGTAACTCTTTTTGAAGTAATAAAGATGAAATATTTGAGTATTATGTGAATTATGTGTGTTTATGTGCTTATAATTTAGTTATAAATGTATAATTAATAAATAATAAAAATAAGCATCAAAATTAAAGTGTGAGATAAGCCCGATATCTCTACATAAAGTTGTATAATATGTCTCAAGGTTTCCGTGCATATAAGGAACGCCGAAATCCGAGTTATAACGAAGAAGTTATGACCCGTCGAAGTTTCGCAACAGAACCGGCACGATACCGGGAAGCGTGAATAGTGAATTTACGATAGAGCGAGATTTATCCTTAGCAATCTAAACGAAGGTCGTAGAATATGTTAAACTAAGAACATCGATAAAAAGAACGCCCAAATCTGACTTCGTATGAAGAAGTTATGATTTTTCGAAGTTTCGGAATAGCAGTGTACAACCCGAAATTCGAATATTAGATCGAGCGGTTTTTAGCCGACACGACCTAAACGAGAATCGAAGATCTCGTTAAGAGTAGCGTAACGAGAAAAAGATGGGTGAAAACGGATGTCGGATGAAGAAGTTATGAGGATTTAACGGACCAATCGTGTCCCGGCCCGTTAATAATATAAAATTTAAAATCGAGCCAAAATTAGCCAATGAAGTCTAAACGAAAGTTGTAGAGTACGCTCCCACCTTCGCGTGGATATAAAGAACGTCGAAAACGGAGTTCGTATGACAAAGTTACGAATTTTTAAAGTTGAAGTATGAAAATGCGAAAACTGGTGCGAGACTAGTGACGTGGTGCATTGTGGGCCGTCCGATGAAGGTCTCAGATCTCGCTTCGGATCATGCCACGAAGCCTTGCTATTACGCCCCACGTACGAAGAAGCTACGCCCCGCGTAACCTCGGTCTGATCCATCCGACGAGTGCGAGCTGGCAACCTTATCCGAACCATTACGCCCCGCGTAGGTCCGAGGTACGCCCAGCGTACCGAGCCCTCGCAGGACTATAAAAGGAGGCTGAGACTTCATCATTTTTCACACCTTTTTCACTTCTCTCTCTAACTTCTTTCTCTCTCTACAACCCCAAACCACCCCTAAACCCTAGTTAAGCCCCTTAGCACCCTAGGGAAGCCCCGAGGCTCCCGGAGTCCCGAGAAAAAGGAGTTTTTCGGTTTCGAAACGCTGCTCCAATTAAGTCCCGGTTCTCGATAAAATTCGTTGTAAGTATGCTATGCTTACGCAATTTTTAATATAGCTTTCAAATAATTATAGGAATGTTATTAGGTCCTTAAAATAATTATTTGGGCTATTATTATGAGTTATATCGAGTATTATTAACGCTTAATAATACTCGGACTAATTAATTTGTCGCGGTAATCGTTAAACTAAACCCTAGTGGTATCAATACTAGGTTTTATCGAAGGAATATCGTTTTGAGAGTATCGAAGCGCTGTCCGAGCGCTGAGTCACCACCTAATCAGGTGAGTGCATAGTTACTTTCAGCTTACACATAGATATGAAGTATTTTATATGAATTGCGTGCTATGTGTGCATATTATCTGAATACTTGCTATCTATGCTGGATGAACATTGTTATACATGTTTTCAATGATTTAAACTGTATATGTATTTTATATCTAAAAAATGTTGGGGTAAAACATGGGTAGATGTAATAGGTGATGTGTGATAAAATGATGAGAGGCCTCGATGTTGATGTTGTTGATTCTGTCATCTAGCGGAGTATGGATGACGACCACGGACTCTTCTAGACAGTCCAGTGGAACAGTACCAGGCTCGCAACCTGTAGGTGTTTGTGAACGATGTGTTCACCGGTGTACTCCATCCCCCACATGGTTGCCTTTAGGACATTTATTGCCGAGGAATCCCCTTAGCAGTAGTGTCCGTCCCGATGATGATCCTTAGGCTAGGTCCCTTATGATAGGTGTTTAGGGACGTAAAGTGAGGATAACGGGAACGGGTAATCGGGTTATTGTTGATTGATGAAATTAATAAACTTATTTATTGTGGGTTGAAAACCCTATGTGCTCACCAGGCTCCCAAGCCTGACCCACTCAGTTTTATGCATTACAGGTAGTGGCGCATGAGCATAGGTGTGATGTTTTGGACGAGGGACTACGGATATAGGCCTATAGATATGAAATAATGTAGTAAGGCTTATATTGTACTGTTTATGCTTTTGATCTGTACGAACATGACATCCCGAGTCTTTTAATGAAATACATTTCTATGGAAATGCTTTTGATAAATCTTTATCATATTTTTGTTTTGGGACAAATTCCGCAACACTTTCATTTAAAAAGTGACTCTGATTTTTAAACAAAGCATAAACAAACCGGTCTTTTCTGGCCGTGATTTTGGGAATGTCACAGTTGGTATCAGAGCATTAGTTTAAGCGAACTAGGAATTTTTAGGATTTCTAGACTTAAACTTAGAATGCTAAGCGATGATTGTGAGGTGTGAGCACTAGCTTATTTTAGGAATTGTGCCTAAAATGCTTTTATGTGCTAAATGCTTTGTGCATGATATACTTTTATTTGTTTGGATCTATGGTCTGTTGCCGACCGGATCTGGAAACCTTATGTGTTTAGGATTCTAAACGTATGACTACGATATTAGAACTAGCATGTAAACATTTCGGAGTGATAAGGACGATTCAAACGTCTATCCTAAATAAAGATCTAAATTCACCTTATTCGGTGTATAGATCAAGATGGCAAGGACCCGTAGCGGAAATATGAATGAAAATGGGAACAGAAACCAACCCCTAGTGATTGAGCAAATACCGGTGATGGAAGTCGCTGCTGAGCCAGTCACCATGGCCGGAGTGCAAGCGATGATCCAAGCGATGTTGGATCGTTAAATGGAGGAAACTAGACGTTTGCTCCAGCAAAATCGAGAGGAAGCCACTATTCAGATCGAACAACCCGAGTTCAACGAAGGGCAGACTGAGGAAGGAGACTACAGTGGAACTGTTGGTCAAGTCAACCCACCAATAGTCCAACAAAACAACCAAGATGACAGAGTTGAAGGAAATGGATGCAAGTACAAGGACTTTTTGACTTGCAAGCCATCGACTTTCACGGGAAAGGAAGATCCAATCGGAGTCATGGATTGGATCTCGGAGATGGAGATAGCCTTCATGACATGCGGTTGTAGAGGGAAACTACAGACCACGTTTGTAGTGCGTCAGTTTCGAGGAGGCGCTGTACGTTGGTGGAATACCTTGGGAAAGACTTTAAGCCCCAACAAGCCCCTGCAACTATCATGGGCAGAATTTCTGGTGCAATTCAAACGAAAGTACTGCTCAGCTCAAAAGCTGCTCGAGCTAGAGAACCAATTTCTAACCCTAAAGAAGGGGAGCATGTCAATCGACGAATACATGAACAACTTCAATGAAAAGATGGAATTTTCCTTGCGTCTTGTTCCGGATGAGCTGACAAAAATTGATAAGTACGCAAAGGGACTTCCATGGGAGTACGCGGTGCCAGTGCGTCAGGCACCTACTCTGTAGGCAGCTATCTGGGCTGCCAAGTCTGTGGAGGACATGATTAAGGGAAGAGCTGCCAGCAACGTCGAGGTGGGAGAGAAAAGGAAATTTGACGGATCCTCAAGGTCCGGTAAGAAGGGTAGATTCTCGAAGTCTGGTTCGAGAGGAGGAGGATCAGAAGCGAAGTGGTGTGACAAGTGCAAGAAAAAGCACTCTGGGAAGTGTGACGGAGGGGTCACTTGTTACAAATGCGGAAAGCCTGGGCACTACGCCAACGAATGCACGTTCACTAAGAAGGTCTGTTATGAGTGCAACGAGAAGGGGCACATTTCAAGGGATTGCTCGAAGAAGAAGGAGGCAGGAAGACCCAACATACCACCGAAGCCGAAGGCGAGAGCCTTCCAGATGACGCTCGAGGCTGCGAAGGAGGCAGCAGACGTCGCTTCAGGTACCTTTCTTGTAAGTGGTTTGCCTGCAAATATACTATTTGATTCTGGAGCCAACTACTCCTTTGTATCGCATAAATTTGGTGGGAAATTAGCATTGCCTGTAGAAAAACTTGATAATGCCCTGATTGTAGAAGTTGCCAGTGGCAAATTCGTACCTGTTAGTAATCGTATTAGGAACATCGTCATTGACCTAAACGGAAACAAATTCCACGAAGAGCTATTACCCATAGATTTAAACGGTTTCGACATCGTTTTGGGTATGGATTGGCTTAGCGCTAATGATGCTGAGATTCAATGCCGAAAGAAGATAGTAAAGGTGAAGCCACCCGGAAAGGAATCATTTATGGTGTACGGAGACAAATGCAGAGTGATTTCTGGAATCATCTCCCTGATGAAAGCCAGGAAATGTTTGTCAAAGGGATGTGCATCATACTTGGCATTCGTAATCGATGCCAAGAAGGAAAAGAAAGAGGTGCAGAATATACCGGTAGTGTGTGATTATCCGGAAGTCTTTCCCGAAGATCTTCCCGGATTACCACCTGATAGGCAAGTGGAGTTTCGTATAGACTTGTTACCAGGAACGACACCGATAGCAAAAGCACCTTACCGATTAGCACCGACGGAGATGAAGGAGCTCATGAAGCAACTTCAGGAGCTGTTGGACAACGGTTTCATTCGACCTAGTTCGTCACCCTGGGGAGCTCCGGTGTTATTCGTGAAGAAGAAGGACGGAAGTATGAGAATGTGTATAGACTACCGAGAGTTGAATAAGGCAACAGTGAAGAACAAGTATCCATTGCCGAGGATTGATGACCTATTCGATCAGCTGCAAGGTTCGAGCTACTTCTCAAAGATCGATCTTAGGTCAGGATATCATCAGCTGAAGGTGAGAGAGCAGGATATTGAGAAGACTACATTCAGAACTAGATATGGACACTACGAGTTCTTGGTTATGTCGTTCGGGTTAACCAATGCTCCCGCAGCATTCATGGATTTGATGAATAGGGTTTGTAAACCATTCCTCGATAAATCTGTGATAGTGTTCATCGACGACATTCTCATATACTCGAAAAGCCAAGAGGAGCATGGCAAGCATCTACGGGAAGTATTAGAAGTGTCGAAAAAGGAGAAGCTTTTTGCAAAGTTCTCCAAATGCGAATTTTGGATACGGGAAGTCCAATTCTTGGGTCATGTTGTTAATCAAGAGGGAATAATGGTTGACCCCGCAAAGATCGAGGCTGTAATGAAGTGGGAACGTCCAAGAGTCCCACGGAGATTCGAAGCTTTCTAGGATTAGCCGGATATTATCGACGATTTATCCAAGGCTTTTCTTCGATAGCTGCTCCAT